>NW_012109153.1:1067469-1078360 GCF_000951045.1 Mandrillus leucophaeus
TCTCACCACTCTTATTCAACACATGCTACAAGTTATCTTCAGTACAATAAAGGAAGAAAAATAAATAAAGCCATGCAGATTAGTAAGGAAGAAAGAAAACTCTTCCTAACTGTAGATGAAGCGATTGTCTACATAGAAAATTCCAAGGTATCTACCAAAAAAAAAAAAATAGAATGAATAAGTGAACTAAGAAAGGTCAGAAGATATATGATAAACATGTAAAAATCAATTTTATTACTATATATTAGTACTGAACACATGGATAACAACATTTTTAAAAATAATGCCATTTATGTCAATGCCAAAAAAATGTAAATACCTAGGAGTATATTTAAAACATGTACAGGATGTGCATGTTCTAAATCTTGGCTGCATCAATATTACTATCCTGGTTGTGATATACAACTTTGGTTTTGCAATATGTCACCACTGGGGAAAAGTGGGTAAGATGTACATATAAACTCTCTGTATTATTTCTTACAGCTGTATGTGAATCTACAATTGTCTCATATTAAAAGGTTTAATTTGTAAATGTTGGTATGTAGAAAACTGGTGCTGCACATTTCTAGGCCGTCTTCCCTACACTCCCACTCATATTTCCAGATGAATAAAAACTTTAGTAACAGGAAAATCTGGGTTTGAGTCACGGTTCTGCCACTTACTTGTTTTAAGACTTGCCCTCATCTATAAAATAGGTACAGTGATAATAATAATAATGATAATGTCTGCCTAAGAGGGTTGTTTTTAGGATTAAATGAGATCAGCATGTAAAGTGCTTGATGGTGAACTTAAATGTAAAATTAAGAATATGCTTTGCACAGATTAAGCCTTCAATATGACAGCAATGATGATGTTAATTATAGTGACTATCACATTTTGATAGGAATTCTGTCCATCTTATCATACTGATCTATGCTCTTCAGACCATATTTCTGCCTTCTACTTCATGACACTATTTGTTTCAAATCATTTTTCTGGTCCACCCAACAAGATATCCACAAAAATACATGCAAAACTCCTAAAGCATTTTTGCCTATCCTCCAGCCTGCTTTTATTCCTACATCCTCTATAGACATTAATATGCTCTTAGTTGCAAAATACAGAATTATTGCAAAGATTGTAAATGACGGCTGCAGGTTTAATCCAACTGGAAGATTTGTTTTGACTGAGTCATACAGGGTTGTTTTTCTGTTTCTAAATTATTTATTATCATTTGAAAATCTCTACCACTACCTAGTGACTTGCACATGTTCTCAACTCTAAATTACCTAACTGCTCCCTCTTTAATCACTTAAGTTTTCTTTTTTTTTTTTTTTTGAGACGGAGTCTCGCTGTCGCCCAGGCTGCAGTGCAGTGGCGCAATCTCAGCTCACTGCAAGCTCTGCCTCCCGGGTTCACGCCATTCTCCCGCCTCGGCCTCCCAAAGTGCTGGGATTACAGGCGTGAGCCACCGCGCCCGGCTAATCACTTAAGTTTTCAACCAGCATAAACCTGTCATCTTGGACATCTTTATCAATAACTGTAACAAGCCAGTTACAGTTCCTTTCAATTTTCCACTCCGATTTTGGAGGATATATCCACTAACCTGGTTCAGATCCCAAGTATCTCCTACGTGGGCCACTGCAAGTGGTTCTCCTTGTTTCCAGTCTAGCCACTTATTTAATTCATTCCCTATGCTGCCTCCAGAGAGATTTTCTTCAAAACTCATAAAAAATGTGGTATGGTATGCTGGTGAGAACAAAAAACTCTGAAACTAGACAGTCTGAGTTCTACTCTCACCTCTGCAACTTATTAGCTATGATTCTTGAACAACTTGTTAACCTCACTGCTTGTTTCCTCAGCTATAAACTGGAGATAATAATCAACAGTCTATGTACATCATAGGATTCTTATGAGTATTAATTAAGTGAGTTAAAATATGTAAAGCACTTAAAATAGTGTCTGACATATAGCAAGAGCTATATGTTAACTGTTACTATTATCATCTCTCTCCCTTTTTCTTAAAATTACTTCATGGCTTCCCACTCCCTGCTGACAGTTCTTGCCATTTATGATATGACCACAAACTGTGTTTCTACTCTAATTTTCCATTTCTAGCTACACTGAATTACTTGCCATTTCTCCAAAATAAATCACCACTGTTACACCTCCAGACTTTTATATTTATTTTTCTCTTACTATGAGAAACACCATTCCCCATTTCCTTGGCTTGGAAAATTCAAGCTTTCTGCTTTGGAATCCAGGTCAAAGACACCACCTCTGTGAAGTCTTCCCTCTCAACCACACATTTAAACAAAATTCCCTCCACTGCATTCCAAAGACACTCTTTATATATGCTATTAGAGTACTCATAATATATATCATGGTCATTTGGGTTTACATTCCAATTCTGTTCTAACAGAGTTTTTATCTGACTGACCTTTCCCAAATAATTTGACTTCTCTGTGCATCAGTTTTCTCACCTGAAAGTGGAGATTATGATAGCACCTATCTCAAATGTTTGTTGGGATTAAATAAAATAATATATGCAAAAGGCATGTCCAATATGTGAAACATAAAGCTTGGCACATATTTTTACTATCATCATCATTATTATGAGTGTAATATTCAAATGAATAAGTCTGGCACTGAACATTTTCTCGGCCCTCCTCTCTAAGCTCCCTCTGTTATTTCTAGAGAAGTGTAGGCTTTGGTAACGAGAAAGCCAAAAGAATCCAAAAAGAATCATATGTTCTTAAAAGAAGGGAACTTTTCTAAAGTATCTTTCAGCACAGGTCCCGGAAGTAGTAGGAGAGCCCTCAAATCTTTGTTAAGTGAATAAGTATCCAGAGGAGAAAAGAAAATGAAGGCCATTGCTGTGTATATCCTATATATATGCCTATGTATATGCCCTAAATATTGTATACTTAAGCCAAAACAATGTTTTTCCACTTCCTTCCCTGGCATCTTCTCTGGTATCTTATTTTTGGAAACGACAGACAGTATTATAATATTTTTATATACAGGCAGTTATAAGCAAAGACTTTATCAACAAATGCATTGAGGTTTACACAATGACTCTATCACTTCCTAGCTGTATGAACATGGATAAGACACACAACTCTCTGCATCTCAGTTCCTTGATTGTTATATAGAATTAATAATGCCTATTCTCAGGCTTACTGTGAGGATTAGATGGGAAAGCATGATAGCACCATGTATAGAGTCTGGCATATAGTATGGGGTCAATAATTGACAGCTATTAAGAGATTATCTTCTTTTGTATCATTTTTAAGTTCTCTAACAGATTTGGATTCTACGATTCCTACTTTTTAAGGTAAAGGATTCACGATCTCTTACAGGAGTCTTAAATATTCAGAGTTTAAATGCAGGCTGGTGAAAACACAGGCAGGAGAGCGGAGTGCCTACAGAAGGGCACTGGAGGCAGAAAGATATTGTGTGTTTAGGTATTTATGAACAATTTACTGTGCTAGAACAGCAAGCATAAGACAAGGATTGTGGAGATGGAAGGCTAGAAGTACAGACAAGGGCAGATAAGGAAATCCTTGGGTGCCATGTTAAAGAGCTTATTCTGTAGGTTAAGTAGATCTGTATGAAGGTAGCAGAGAATTGATATAATTATATTTTTGTTTTACATCTACACCCCAGATGGCTATGTGGCATGTGATTCAAAGAAGAGATGGCTAGGGTCTCAGGGATCTGTTAGGATATTCTTCCAGCCAATATTCAAAATTAGAGAAAGAAAGACCTAAACTAGGGCAGAGACAATGAAGATGGCAATAAGGAATAGTTTAAGAAATATTTGTGATGCAAAAATCAGCAGGATTTAGTAACTGATTGGAGCAGGGGTGAGGGAATGGGAAGAGTGACAGGTTTATGGCTTTCTTGACTGGTTTTTGGTACCATCAATTGAATTAGAGACTGAACGAATTGTTTTAGGAAAGAGATGTTGATTTCAGCACTAAAAATGTTGAGTTTTAGGTTACTGAAAGCAACAGTGAAGCTGACCAGGAGGCTTTGGAACATATAAGGACAAAAGTAGGTGTAGTTTTGGTTATTCAGAAAGTAGCATAATATTCCAAAGGGAAGAGCAGGTACCAGGCAATGTCAGAGGCAAGTATCAACTCTACATTTGGAGGATTATATACTATCCATATGTATGTTGGAATTTTGTGTCAATATCATTTTTATTACTTATAGTGTTGAAGACAATGATGTAGGGTGCTATGCAGTTTGCAAAGGCCTTTCACCAGTGCTATTTCACTTCGTCTTTGAGAGAAATCTATCAGAGAGACATGAAAGCTCATTTCATAGGTGAAAAAATGGGGTTTTGAATAGTTAAATTGTTTTCCAAAAACATAATGTCAACCAATGATTATATTCCAAACATTTATTCTGACTCTAAGTTGTGGTTTTGCTTGTTTGTTTGTTTATTTGTTTGAGACAGAGTCTCACTCTGTTGCCCAGGCTGGAGTGCAGTGGCACAATCTCAGCTCACCACAACCTCCACCTCCCGGGTTTGTGCCATTCTCCTGCCTCAGCCTGCCAAGTAGCCAGGACTACAGGTGCCCGCCACCACGCCCTGCTAATTTTTTATATTTTTAGTAGAGACGGGATTTCACTATGTTAGCCAGGATAGTCTCGATCTCCTGACCTCATGATCCGCCTGCCTCAGCCTCCGAAAGTGCTGGGATTACAGGCGTGACCCACTGTGCCCAGCTATTCTGACTCTAAGTTTTAACCACATTTATGATACCATCGGGGCAAATGTTCAACCTAAGGATTTAGTCAGAGAAGTATCTTCTACTAAATCACTGATTCAAACTAACCCTACCTATTGTCTTGAAAGTTAATTAGGTTCAACATCATTCCTGTTGGTTGGAGAATCTCATCTATCGGTCTTTTGTTAATTGACCCTTATTATAAATATGCATACAATATGGGAAGACAAAAGACAGTGTTTAAGAATTCAAACAATGAGCCGGGGGCTTGAAACCCAGTTCTATCATTTACCAGCTGTGTGATGTTAAGTAGTTATTTAATCACTCTGACACTCAGTTTTGTTACCAATATATTGGGGATAATGATAGGATATATTTCACATGGTTGTTGGTAAAAGGTTAGTGATTTAATACCTATAAAGTGCTTAGAATAATGCCTAGGCACTTAATGTTGTCTATCTTTATATTATTATTGAATCTGAAACATTATTATATGCACACATTCCCTAGTACCTGGTATGAAGCTGTTGATATGGCAAATGCCCATGGTCCACACTCCTGTTACACTCCTTTCTCTCTCTCAGCCCACACCTATGGCTTCATGGATGGTTCTCTAAGATCAGTTGACAGAGAAAGAGAAGATTGAGTCCTAGTTTATAGGCAGTTCTATATGATATGTGGCCACCACCCAAAAGAAATTATCTGCACCACTACAGCCCCTTTCTGACACATCACTGAAGAGCAGTGGTGAAGGGAAATCCTTCCACGGGACAGAACTCTGGGAAGTGCACCTACCTGTGCTCTTTGGTTGAAAGGAAAACCGACCAGAGGTGCAGTTATATACAGATTCAGGCACTTGGAAATAACACGATTGTAAAATTTATGATAAATAAATTTGAGGAATAGGTATGTGAATAGATCTCTCCGAATGAGTAAAAATGTGAAGATATTTGTGTCCCATATAAATGCTACCCAAAAAGTGAACACTACAGAGGAAGATTTTAATAACTGAATAGATAGAATGACTCTTCTGTGGACACCAGTCAGCCTCTTCCCCAGTCATTCCCAATGGGCTCATGAACACAGTGACCATGGTGGAAGGGATGGATGTTATGCAGGGACTCAGCAATATGACTTCCATTCACCAAGCCTGACCTGGCCATGATTACCACTGAGTGCCCAATTTGCCAGCAGCAGAGAGCAACAGTGAGCCCTCAATATGACACCCTTTCTAGGGATAATCAGACAGCTACCTAGTGACAAGTTGATTACATTGGACGACTTCGATTGTGGAAATGGAAGCATTTGTCCCTACCAGAATAGACACTTACTCTGGATATGGATTTGTCTTCTCTCCATGATATGCTTATGCCAAAATTACCAACCATGGAATTACAGAATTCCTTATCCACCATTATGGCATTCCATAATGGCCTTATCCACCATGATGGCATTCCACACAGCATTGCTTCCAATCAAGGAAATCATCCCCAGCAAACTATGTGTGACAATAGGCCCATGTTCATGAAATTCACTGGTCTTACCATATCTCCCACTATCCTGAAGCAGCTTTCTTGATAGAACAGTGCAATTGTCTTTTGAAGACACAGTTACAGCACCAACTAGATGAATAGAAATACCTTTCAGGACTGGGGCAAGATTCTCCAGAAGGCTGTATATGGCCTGAATCAGTATCCAAAATATGGTGCTGTTTCTCCAATAGTCAGGATTCAAGGGTCTAGGAATTAAGAGTGAAAACGAGAGTGACACCATTCATTATTACCCCTAGTTACCCACTAGCAAAGTTTTTGCTTTCTTTTTCAGTGATTTTATAATCTGCTGGTCTAGAAGTCTGTTTCAGAGAGAAGAATGTTACAACCAAGAGACACAACAACCATTCCATTGAATTGGTAGTTGAGAGTGCCAACTGGCAACTTTGGGCTCCTCATGCCTCTGAATCAACAGGTAAAGAAGAGAGACAATGGTGTTGGATAGGGTAACTGGTCCTGACAACAAAAGAGACATTGGACTATGGCTCCACAATGGAGGTAAGGGAGAGTCTGCCTGGATTATAGGAGATTCCTTTGGGTATCTCTTAGTATTACCAGGCCCTGTGATTAAGGTCCATGGAAAACTACAACCCAATCCAGGCAGTACTACAAATAGCCTAGACCCTCCAGAAATAAAGATTTTAGTCACTCCCCACCCCCACCCCAGGTAAAGAACCATAACCAGCTGAGGTTCTTGCTGAAAGCAAAGGAAATACAGGATGGACAGTACAAGGTAGTTATAAATACCAGTTACTACCACATAACCAGTTACAGAAATGAAAAATTTTGGGACTTGGGGCAGAGCAAGACAGTGGAAGAGAAGGTTCTATCAATCGTCCCTGTAGCAAACACAATTTAACAACTATCTATACACACACACACACACACACACACACACACAATAAGAACAAAGAAAAAGGTGAGCACTCACAGTACCTGGTTTTAACTTCATATTGTTGAAAGAGACACTGAAGAGATAAGAAAAACAGTCTTAAATCACTGACGCCATCCTTCCCCCCAGCCCCTGGCAGCAAAAGCGTGGTACAGAGTGTTTTGGTGATTGGAGAGAGGGAGATCCTAGCATTTGTTAGGCACTGAACTCAGTACTACTCTATTATAACAGAAAACAAAACTGGACTAAACTCAGCTGATGCCCATCCACAGAGGGAGCATTCAAACCAGTCCTAGCCAGAGGGAAATCACTGATCCCAGCAGTCTAAACTTAAGTTCCCAAAAGCTTCCCTGCTGTGGGTTAAAGTATTTTGGGGCCGAGATAAACTTGAAAGGCAGTCTAGGCCACAAGAACTGTAACACCTAGGTGAGTCCTAGTGCTGAACTAGGCAGGCCCAGGGACAGGGAACTGGGTGGGGAGGGTGGGGAGGGTGGGGAGGGAGGCTCAGTAGACTGACCTACTGAGACACCAGCTGAAGCAGCTAAGGAAGTGCTGGCATCACCTCTCCCCTAACACTAGGATGCACAGCTCACAGCTCCAAAAAAGACCCCTTCTCTCTGCTTCAGAAGAGAGGGAAGAATGGGGAGAACTGTATCTTGTATCTAGGGTACCAGCTCAGCCACAGCAGGATAGGGCACCAGTGAGAGTTGTGAGGCTCCATTTCCAGGCCCTATCCTGGCAGGACTCATCACCTGCTAACTGAACAGACCTTAGACCCTGAATAACCAGCAGAGAAACCCAGGTACTATGTCAAGGGCCTTTGGTAAGACTCTGAGGCTTGCTGGCTTCAGGTGAGACTCAGCACATTCCCAGCTGTGGTAGCTACAGAGCAAGAATCCTTTCACTTGAGAAAGGTGAAAGGAAAAGAAAAGGGTGCTTCGTCTTGCACCTTAAGTGCCAACTCAGCCACAGCAGTGTAGAACAATAAGTGGGCTCTTGGGGTCCCCAACAAGACTTGGCTCTTGCATCCAAAAGGGAAGCCCACTGGCCAGAAAAGTGAGTACCAGGCCAGGCAGCATTCACCACAAGTTGACTGAAGAACGCTTGGGCTTTAAAGGAATGTCAGTGGTAGTCTGACAGTACCCTCTGTGGGTCTGTGGTGGCAGTGACCACGGGGTGAGGCTCCTCTGCCTTTGGAAAGGGGAAGGAAGAGTGGGAAGAATTGTGTCTTGTGGTTTGAGTGCCAGCTCAGTCACAGCATAAGAGAACACCAGAGAGACTTCATCAGAGAGACTTCTAAGGTTTTTGACTGTAGTCCCTGGCTCCCAGATCAGATAGCACCTCCAGATTAACATAGAACCTGGGGGAGCTTGCTATCCTGAAGAAAAAGACACAGGCCTGTCCAGTTTGCCACCTTCTGATTGTGGAGCCCCAGGGCTTTGAGAAAACACAGGCTATAGCCAGGAAATAATTACAGTAGGCCTTGGCTCTACTGTAGCCAAGTAGGCAAGACCCAGTGCTATACTGGCTATAGAAGGTCTGACCTACCACAGTGATACTGGTGGTGACCACAGGAGTGTTTGCATCACCCCCATCCCCAGCTCTAGGTGGCTCAAACAGAGAGAGGGACTGCATACATTTGGGAGAAAGTAAAAAAAGAGAACAGGAGTTTCTGCCTGGTAATCCAGAGAATTATTCCAGAATTCATCCAAGACCATCAAGGAGGTACCTCTGCGAGTCTGCAAGAACCACAGTATTACTGGGCTCACAGTGTCCCCTAAAGTAGATACTGCTTTACATCACAACAACCAAGTTTTTTTGAATATCTGGAAGGCCTTCCCTAGAAGCCTGGGTACAAACAAGTCCAGACTGAGAAGACTACAATAAATACCTAATTCTTTAATTCTCAGGCACAGATGAACATCTACAAGAATCAACATCATCCAGGAAAACATGACCTCACCAAATGAACTATATAAGGCACCAGAAACCAATCCTGGAGGAACAGAGATATGTGACCTTTCAGAGAGAATTCAAAATAGCTGTGTTGGGGAAATTCAAAAACAACACAGAGAAGGAATTCAGAATTTTATCAGATAATTTAACAAAGACATTGAAATAATTAAAAAGAGCCAAGCAGAAATTCTGGAGCTGAAAAATGCAATTGCCACACTAAAGAATGCATCAGAGTTTTCCAATAGCAGAATTGATTGAGCAGAAAAAAGAATTAGTGAGCCTCAAGACTGGCTATTTGAAAATACACAGAGGAGACAATGGAAAAAAAATGAAGCATTCCCGTAAGATCTAGAAAATAGCCTCAAAAGGGAAAATCTAAGAGATATTGGCCTTAAAGAGGAGGTAGAGAAAGAGATAGGATATAAAGATTATTCAATGGGATAATAACAGAGAACCTCCCAACCCTAAAGAAACAATACCCAAGAATGAGAAGGTTATAGAACACTAAGCAGATTTAACCTAAGGAAGACTACTGCAAGGCATTTAATAACCAAATTCCCAAAGGTCAAAGATAAAGAAAAGATCCTAAAAAGCAGCAAAAGAAAATAAACTAATGACATACAATGGAGCTCCACTACAGCTGTCAGCAGACTTCTCGATGAAAACCTTACAGGCCAAGAGAGTGGCATGATATGTTAAAAGTACTGGAGGCAAAAAACTTTTACTCTAGAATAGTATATCCAGCAAAAACATTCTTCAATAATAAAGGAGAAATAAAGGCTTTTCCAGACAAATAAAAGCTGAGGAATTTCATCAACATCAGACCCATCCTACAAGAAATGCTAAAGAAAGTACTTCAATCAGAAAGAAAAGAATGTTAATGAGCAATAAAGAATCATCTGTATAAAACTCACTGGTAATAGTAAGTACAGAGAAAAAATGCAAACTATTATAACACTGTAACTATGGTATATAAAACTACTATTATCTTAAGTAGAGAAACTAAATGATAAACCAATTAAAATAATAACTACAACAACTTTACAATACATAAACAGTAGAATAAGATATAAACAGAAATAACATAAAGTGAAAAAACAGAAAAACAAAGTTAAGGTGTAGAGTCTTTATTACCTTGGTGTTTTTTGTTTTTTGTTTTTTTTTGCTCCCTTGTTGTTTGTTTATACCAACAGTGACAAGTTGTTATCAGCTTAAAACAATGAGTTATAAAATAGTGTTTGCAAGATTCATGGTAACCTCAAACCAAAAAAAAAAAAAAAAAAATACATATAAAAAGCAAAAAACTAAATCATATCACCAGAGAATATCACCTTCACTAAAAGCAAGACAGGAAGGAAAGAAGAAAGAAAAGACTACAATATAACCAAAAAACAAATAACAAAATGACAAGAGTAAGTCCTTACTTATCAATAATAATAATGAATGTAAATAGACTAAATCATCCAGTCAAAGAGATATAGAGTGGCTGAACGGATTTTAAAAAAGAAAAAGACCAATGATCTGTTTCCTACAAGAAACACACTACACCTGTAAAGAAACACATAGACTGAAAATAAAGAGAGGAGAAAAGATATTCCTTGACAATGGAAACCAAAAAAGAGCAGGAATAACAGGAATATATCAGACAAAGGAGATTTCAAGACAAAAACTATAAGAGACAAAGAGGGGCCGGGCGCGGTGGCTCAAGCCTGTAATCCCAGCACTTTGGGAGGCCGAGGCGGGTGGATCACGAGGTCAGGAGATCGAGACCA
>NW_012109153.1:1078565-1087828 GCF_000951045.1 Mandrillus leucophaeus
AAAAAAAAAAAAAAAAGAGACAAAGAGGGCCATGATATAATAATAAACAGGTCAATTAGCAAGAGGATATAACAATTTTAAAAATATGTACACCCAACAGTGGAGCACCCAGACATATAAAGCAAATATTATTAGAGCTAAAAGGAGAGATAGACTTCAATATAATAATAGCTAGAGACTTCAACACTGCACTTTCAGCATTGGACAGATCTTCCAGACAGAAAATCCACAAGGAAATATTGGACTTAATCTGCACTATACACCAAATGGACCTAATAGAGATTTACAGAACGTTTCACCCAAAAGCTGCAAACGGTGATGTGATTTAGTTTTTTGCTTTTTATTTGTTTTTTTTTTTTTTTTTTTTTTTGCTCTGAGGTTACCATGAGTCTTGCAAACACTATACCATGTGCTTATTTTCCTCAGCACATGGATCATTCTCAAAGGTAGACCATATGTTAGGTCACAAAACAAATCTTAAAATACTAAAAAAATTAAAATAATAGCAAATATCTTCTTTAATGACAGTGGAATAAAACTAGAAATCACTTAAGGATTTTGGGAACAATACCAACATGAAGACATTAAACAATACATTCCTGAATGACCAATGGGTCAAAGAAGAAATTAAGAAGGAAATTGAGAAAAAACTTGAAACAAATAATAATAAAAACATAAAATAACAAAACATAGGAGATACAACAAAAGCAGTACTAAGAGGGAAGTTTACAGCTATAACTGCCTGTTAAAGAAGGAGAAAAACTTCAAATAAATAATCTAACAATGCATGTTAAAAAATTAGAAAAGCAAGCATAAAACAAACCCAAAATTAGCAGAAGAAAAATAATAATAAAGATCAGAGCATAAATAAATGAAATTGAAATGAACACAACAATACAAAAGATCAATGGAACAAAAAGTTGATTTTTCGAAAAGTTAAGCAAAATTGATAAACCTTTAGCCAGACTAAGAATAAAAGACAGAAGATTTAAATAAATAAAATCAGAGATGAAAAAGGAAACATTACAACTGACACTGCAGAAATTCAGAGGTTCGTTAGTGGCTACTATTAGCAACTATATGCAAATAAATTTTAAAATCTAGAACAAATGAATAAATTCCTAGATACCAGCAATGTACCAAGATAGGTCCATGAAGAAATCTAAAACATTATCATACCAATAACAAGTAACAAGACCAAAGCCATAATAAAAAGTCTTGCAGCAAAGAAAACGCCAGGATCCAATAACTTCACTGCTGAATTCTACCAAATATTTAAATAAGAACTAATACCTATCTTACTCAAACTATTCTGAAAAATAGAGGAGGAGGGAAGACCCCCAAACTCATTTTATAAGGCCAGTATCACCCTGATACAAAAACCAGACAAAGACACATCAAAAAAAGAAAACTACAGGTCCACATCTCTGATGAATATTCATGCAAAAATCCTCAACAAAATACTAGCAAATCAAATTCAAGAATGCCTGAAAAAGATCATTCATCATGGCCAAGTAGAATTTGTCCCTGGGATGCAAGAACGGTTCAACATACACAAATCAATCAATGTGATACATCATATCAACAGAACGAAGGGCAAAAACCATATGATAATTTCAATTGATGCTGAAAAACCATTTGATAAAGTTCAATCTCATGTCGTTCAATCTCATGTCATAAAAACCCTCAAATAACTGAGTATATAAGGAATATACCTCGACATAATAAAAGCCATATAAGCAGACCCACAGCTAGTATCATACTAAATGGGGAAAAACTGAAAGCCTTTCCTCTAAGATACGGAACACAAAAAGGATGCCCACTTTCACCACTGTTATTCAACATAGTACTGGAAATCCTACCTGGAGCAATCAGACAAAAGAAAGACCTAAATGGTATCCTAATTAGAGAGAAAGAAATGAAATTACCCTTGTTTGCAGATGATACGATTTTGTTTAGAAAAACCTAAAAAGTCCCCCAGAAAACTATTAGAACAGATAAACAAATTCAGTCAAGTTGCAGGATACAAAATCAACCTACAAAAACCAGCAGCATTTCTATATACCAACAGTGAACAATCTCAGAAAGAAATTTAAAAAGTAATTACATTTGCAATAACCACAAATAAAATTAAATAAATGTGAATAAAATTAAATAACTATGAATAAAAACTATAAAATACTAATGAGTGAAATTGAAGAGGACACAAAAATATGGAAGACATTCCACATTCTTGAATAGGAAGAATCAATATTATTAAAATGTCCATACTACCCAAAGTAAACTACAGATTCAGTTCAATCCATATCAAAATACCAGTGACATTCTTCACAGATATGGAAAAAACAATCCTAAAATTTATATGGAACAACAAAAGACTCAGAATAGCCAAAGCTATCCTGACCAAAAAGAACAATACTGGAGGGATCATATTATCTGACTTCAAATTACACTACAGAGTTATAGTAACCAAAATCACATAGTGCCGGCATAAAAAGAGACACATAGACCAATGGAACAGAATAGGGAACCCAGAAATAAACTCACACACCTTCAGTGAACTCATTTTTGACAAAGTCCTTTTCCCCAGAGAACATGCATTGGAGAAAAGACAATCTATTCAATAAATCATTCCGAGTAAATTGCACATCCAAATGCAGAAGAATGAAACTAGACCTCTACCTCTTGCCATATACAAAAATGAAATCAAAATGGATTAAAGACTTAAATCTAAGACCTCAAACTATGAAACTACTACAAAAAAACACTGGTAAACTCTCCAGATCATTGGTCTGGCCAATGACTTCTTGAGTAATACCCCACAAGTATGGCAACCAAAGCAAAAATGGACAAGTAGGATCACATCAAGTTAAAAATCTTCTGCACAGTAAAGGATACAATCAACAAAGCAGAGAAAACCCACAGAATGGGAAAAATTATTTGCAAACTACCCATCTGACAAGCAATTAATAACTAAAATGCATAAGGAGCTCAAACAACTCTACAGGAAAAAATTTAATAATCCAAGTGAAAAATGGGCAAAATATTTGAGTAGACATTTCTCAAAAGAAGACATACAAATGGCAAGTAGGCATATGAAAAGGTGCTTAACATCATTGATCATCAAAAAAATGTAAATCAAAACTACAAAGAGATATCATCCCATTCCAGTTAAAATAGCTTTTATCCAAAAGACAGGCAATAATAAATGCTGGTGAGGATGTGGAGAAAAGGGAACCCTTGTACACTATTGATGGGAATGCAAATTAGTACAACCACTGTGGAGAATAGTTTGGAGGTTCCTCAAAAAACTAAAAATATGAACCAGCAATCCCATTGCTGAGCATATATCCAAAAGAAAGGAAATCAGTACATCAAAGAGTTATGTACATGAAAAACATATTCCTATGTTTATTGCAGCATCGTTCACTATAGCTAAGATTTGGAAGCAACCTAAGTGTTCACCAATGGATGAATGGACACAGAAAATGTGGCACATATACACAATGGAATACTATTCAGCCATAAAAAAGAACGAGATCCTGTCAATTACAATAGCATGGGTAGAACTGGAGATAATTATGTTAAGTAAAATAAGTCAGGAACAGAAAGACAAACATCTCATGTTATCACTTATTTGTGGGATCTAAATATCAAAACAGTCGAAGTCATGGACATAGAGAGTAGAAGAATGGTTGAAGGGTAGTTAGGGGCTGGAAGGGTGGTGGGGATGGTTAACGGATACAAAAAACAAGAAGAATGAATAAGGCCTACGATTTGATACCACAACAGGATGACTACAGTCGATAATAATTGTACATTTTAAAATAAGTAAAATTTTGAGTATAATTGGACTGTTTGTAACAGAGGATAAATGTTTGAGGGGATGGATACTCTATTCTTCATCATGTGATTATTACACATTGCATGCCTGTATCAAAACATCTCATATACCCCATCAATACATACACCAACTATGTATTCACAAAAATTAAAATTAAAAATTAAAAAACGATAGCTCCTGTACAATAATTCAGATTATTCTTGGGGTAAAATCAAGTTTTCACATTACTAGTTTGATGAGCATTCACTTGTAGTAGATGCTATAACAGAAAGATCTCTCAGGGTGGCCAGTTATGGGATCATTTTCAGTTTGCCAAATGATAGTATTTTAAAACAGAAAGAGTTATTTTATCTTATTCGATTTATTTATTTATTTATTTAGAGACAGAGCTTCGCTCTTGTTGCCCAGGCTGGAGTGCAATGGCATGATCTCAGCTCACCGCAACCTCACCTCCTCGATTCCAGAAATGCTTCTGCCTCAGCCTCCCGAGTAGCTGAGATTACAGGCATGTGCCACCACGCCCAGCTAATATTTTATTCCTGGTAGAGACGGGGTTTCTCCACGTTGGTCAGGCTGGTCTCAAACTCCCAACCTCAGGTAATCTGCCAGCCTCGGCCTCCCAAAATGCTGGGATTACAGGCGTCAGCCACCGCGCCCAGCCAAAAGAGGTTTTTTTTAAATATTAGGTTGGTGCAAAAGTAATCACGATTTTTGCCATTAAAGGTAATAATAAATAAGAGCAACATATGTATAAGAACTCTTCCAAAATAAAAAAAAATGAGGATGTAATCGTTATGAGTATTTCCTCCTTAATTTTTATGAATATGTTTGCATGTAAATATACCCATATTAGCAAATTATCTTTGTTTTCTATTTCCTTATCATTAACACAAGATGTTACATAATTTATGTTATGTCAGTATGTATTAACGTAAGATGCATATCAGTATTTAAGCACAGCCAGTCCTTTGTATCCACAGGTTACACATCCACGGGGTCAACCAACAACAAATAGAAAATATTTTGGAGGAAAAAAGCACCTGTACTGAACATACACAGATTTTTTTCTTGTGATTATTTTCTAAACAATTCAGTATATCAACTATTCACATAGCATTCACATTGTATGTATTAAGTATTATAAGTAATCTAGAGATATTTAAATTATATGAGAGGACATGGATAGGTCATAAGCAAGTATTACACCATTTTCAATCGGGGACTTGACACCTGCAGATTTGTTATTCATAGGAGCTCCTGGAACCAATCCCCCATGGATACTGAGGAATGACTGTATTGTTAATTTTACATGATAATATTTAAGTAATGGGATATCAAGAAAAGAGTAAACATCACTAAAGGACTTTACCTCCTCATCTAAAGAAAGGATTAGTGTGTTTTTGTTTGTACACAGGATACTTGTATCATATTAGGTAGAATTACGACCTTGCTATTATCTTTATTTGAAATTAAATTTGATTAAAGGAGACGTGTATGGGTGCCAAGTTGACAAGGGGCAGACTTGTGATGGTTAATTTGTCACAAATTAACAGTTTGGGCAAATGGATGCCCAGATAGCTGTTAAACATTGTTTCTGGGTGTGTTTGTAAGGGTGTTTTTAGATGAGATTAGAATTTTAATTGGTTGACTGAGTAAAAATGATCACCTGCACCAATGTGAGTGGGCACCATCCAATCTATTGAGGGCCCCATGGAACAAAAAGGCAAAGAAAAGGCAAATTCACTCTGTTTCAGCTTGGACACCCATGTTCTGCCCTCAGACATCAGTGCCCCTGGCTCTCAGGCTTTCAAACTTGAACTGAATTATACCACCAGCTTTCCTGGTTCTCTAGCTTGCAATTGCAGATTGTGGGCCCTCTCAACCTCTGTAATCACATGAGCCAATTTCTAACTTTTATCCACAGGCACAGCTTATTTAATTGCACTTCATTTTATTGCTCTTCACAGATGGGATTTCTACAAATTGAAGATTTGTGACAATACCGCATTGAGCAAGTCTATAGCATGTGCTCACTTCATGTCTCTGTGTCACATTTTGGTAATATTTGAAATACTTTAAATATTTCCATTATTATTATATCTGCTATGGTGATCTGTGATCAGTGATCTTTGATGTTGCTACTGTAACTGTTTTGGGATGCCATGAAGTGCACTCATTTAAGACAGCAAACTTAATTGATCAGTTGTGTGTTCTGACAGCTCCATTCATTCCCCCATCTCTCATCCTCTCCTTGAGTCCCCCTGTTCTCTGAGATACAATATTAAAATTGGGCCAATTAATAACCCTTCAGTGGCCTCTCAGTATTCAAGTGAAAGGAAGAGGCACGTACCTCTCACTTTAAAATCAAAAGCTGGAAATGATTAATCTTAGTGAGGAGGGCATATTGAAAACTGAGCTACACCAAACAGTTTTGTCCCAAACAGTTAACCAAGCTGTGAATGCAAAGGAAAGATTCTTAAAGGAAATTAAAAGTGCTACTACAGTGGACACTTGAAGGATAAGAAGGTTAAACAGCCTTACTGCTGATTTGAAGAAAGTTTTAGCAGTCTGAATAGAAGGTCAAACCAGCCACAACATTTGCTTAAATTTTCCCATTTAGAAAAAAAAAAAAAAAAGGTGCAGCTTGCTGCCAGCACTCATTTAAATTTACATAAACACACTCTTTGAGGCTGAAGCAAATCTGACTGATTTTTAGTGTGAAAATAAAATATAAAAACTGTTCTTGGAGTTATTTATAAACAGAACTAACATCAGAATCATCTATTTCAGAAAAATTGAATTCATCAAATGAATCCGGCCAGTAACTGTTCAAGAAAGATGTTAACATTACGCATAGAAATGCTGTGTTTTCTAGGATTTGACATTTTCAGAGATCGAGAATTACTACATTTTGTCAATGGAAATACCACTACTAAAATCAGAATGTTATAAGTAAAATGATGTCTTTTGTTTCCAAAGTTGATAAACTAGAGTGATGCGAAAATAATAATAAAAGTGAGATATTTCATGGCAAAGTTATTTTGAGGTAAATGTTGAAGCCACAAGTGCCACTGGTGAGTATTCTTAATGCAAACGGGAAAAGAATTAAACCAAATCCTAATCCAGAAGGAAATCCTAGCTCCCTTTAATTATATTAAGGCTGAGAGAGGTGAGGAAGCTGCAGAAGAAAAGCTGGAAGTTAGCAAAGATTGGCTCATGTGGTTTAAGAAAAGAAGCCATCTCCATAACACAAAAGAGCAAGGTGAAGCACCAAGTGCTCGATATAGAAGCTGCAGCAAGTTGTTCAGAAGATCTAGCTAGCTAAGATCATAGACTAAGGTGGCCGCACTAAACAACACATTTTCCACATAAAAAACAACAGCCTTCTATTGAAAGAGGATGTCACCTAGGACTTTCATAGCAGCAGAGGAGAAGTCAATACCTAGCTTCAAAGCTTTGAAGGACAGCCTGACTCTTTTATTAAGGGCTAATGCAGCTGGTGACTAGAAGTTGAAGCTAATGCTTATTTACCATGACACAAATTCTAGGCCCCTTAAGAATTATGTTAAGTGTACTCTGCTTTTGCTCTGTAAATGGGAGAACAAAGTCCTCATGATGGCATGTTAGTTTACAGCATAGTTTGCTGGATATTTTGAGCCCAGTATTGAGATATACTGCTCAGAAGATTCCTTTCAAAATATTATTGTTTATTAACAATGTACCTAATCACCCAAGAGCTCTGATGGGTATATACAAGAAGATTCATTTGATTCCATGCCTGCTAACACAACATCTATCTTGCAACCCATGGATCAAGGAGTTATTTCAACCTTCAAGTCTTATTAGTTAAGAAATACATTTTTGTAAGGCAATGGCTGCTACAGATCATGATTCCTAGGATGCAACTGGGTAAAGTAAATGTAAAACATTCTGGAAAGGATTCACCATTCTACACGCCACTAGAAAAAAAAATGTGATTCATAGAATGAGATCAATATGTCAACGTTAACAAGATTTTGGAAGAAGCTGATTCCAACCCTCATGATGACTTTGAAGGACTGAAGACTTTAGTGGAAGATGTAACTGCAGATGTGATACAAAAAACAGGAGAACCAGAATTACAAGTGAAGCCCAATGATGTGACTAAACTGTTGCAATCTCATAATCAAACTTGAATGGATTAGGATTTGCTTCTTATGGATGAGCAAAGAAAGTAGTAGTTTCTTAGAGATAAAATGTAATCCTGGTGAAGATGCTGTGGACATTGTTGAAATGACAACAAAGAATTTAGAAAATTTCATAAGCTTAGCTGATAAAGCAACAGTTGGCTTTGAGAAGACTGACTCCAATTTTGAAAGAAGGTCTACTGTGGTTAAAATGCTATCAGAGATTTCTACATATAAATCTTTCATGCAAGGAAGAGTTAATCAACGCAGCACACTTCATTATTTTCTTCTTTTAGGAAACTGTCACAGCCACCTCAATGTTCAGCAACTACCATCCTAATCAGTCAGCAGCCATCAACATGCAGACAAGAATCTCCACCAGCAAAATGGTTACACCTCACTGAAGGCACAGAAGATCATAAGCATTTTTTAGCAATAAAGTATTTTTGCTTAAGGCATATACATTATTTTTTGAGATATAATGCTATTGCATATTTAATAGACTATAAAATAGTGTAAATGTAACTTTCATATGCACTGGGAAACTAAAAAGTTTATGTAACTCACTTTATTGTGATATTTGCTTTATTGTGATGCTAGGAAATCAAACCCACAATATCTCTGAGGAATGCCTATATGTGTTTATATATACATGTTATATGTGTATATATGTGTATATATATGTATATACATACATGCATAACATACATATATTCTTATTATATACATATATAATGTAATCTATATATGTATGTATACATTTTATATGTATATGTATGTATATATACATATATACAATATATGTGCATATATTGACATAGTAATATACTGATATATTAAATTATATGATATATACATGTACATCAATGTAGTACTATATCATGTAATATATGTTTATGTATAGTATATATGTACCTATACATACAATATACAATAAACATATAGTGTATATATACATGTATTTTATATATACATCATATGTATGTATACAATATACATATATAGTGTGTATAGGCGTATATTTTATGTATTTGCATCATATATGTATATTGTATATATACACACTATATACAATAAAAACATGTATATATGCACTATATACAATATACATATACAGTGCGTATATATTTTTATATAATACATATGTATATTGTGTATATGTATATGCATGTATATTATATATACACTTATATGTATATACATCATATATAATCTATCATATATAGTTAATATATGTATGTCTATATATGTAT
>NW_012109153.1:1087973-1113417 GCF_000951045.1 Mandrillus leucophaeus
CATACATTATATATAAATATATACATATGTATATACATACATTATATATAAATATATACATATGTATATACATACATTATATATAAATATATACATATGTATATATATAATCCCTTTCTTTCAACTTTTAAATTTTACTTTAAGTTCTGGAATACATGAGCAGAACACACAGGCTTGTTACACAGTTATACATGTGCTATGGTGGTTTGCTGCACCTGTCAACCTGTCATCTAGGTTTTAAGCCCCACATGCATTAGGTATTTTTCCTAATGTTCTCCCTCCTGTTGCACCCCACCCTGCATCAGGCCCCAGTGTGTGATGTTCCCCTCCCTGTGTCCATGTGTTCTCCTTGTTCAACTCTCACTTATGAGTGAGAACATGTGGCGTTTGGTTTCCTGTTCCTGTGTCAGTTTGCTGAGAATGATGGCTTCCAGTTTCATCCATGTCCCTGCAAAGAACATGAACTCAACCTTTTTTATGGCTGCATAGTATTCCATGGTGTATATGTGCCACATTTTCTTTATCCAGTCTATCACTGATGGGCATTTGAGTTGGTTCCAAGTCTTTGCTATTGTAAACAGTGTTGCAATAAACATACGCATGCACATGTCTTTATAGTAGAATGATTTATAATCCTTTGGGTATATACCTGTAATGGGATTGCTGGGTCAAATGGTATTTCTGGTTCTAGATCCTTGAGGAATCACCACACTGTTTTCCACAGTGGTTGAATTTACACTCCCACCAACAGTGTAAAAGCATTCCTATTTCTCCACAGCCTCACCAACATCTGTTGTTTCTTAACTTTTTAATAATTACCATTCTAACTGGCATGAGATGGTATCTCATTGTGGTTTTGATTTGCATTTCTCTAATAACAGTGATAATATTTTTTTCATATGTTTGTTGGCCACACAAATGTTTTCTTTGGAGAAGTGTCTGTTCATATCCTTCCCCACTTTTTGATGGTGTTGTGTGTTTTTTTCTTGTAAATTTGTTTAAGTTCTTTGTAGATTCTGGATATTAGCCCTTTGTCAGATAGACTGTCAAAATTTTCTCCCATTCTGTAAGTTGCCTGTTCACTCTGATGATAGTTTCTTTTGCTGTGCAGAAGCTCTTTAGTTTAACTAGATTCCATTTGTCAATTTTTGCTTTGGTTGCAATTGTTTTCGGTGTTTTAGTGATAAAGTCTTTGCCCATGCCTATGTCCTGAATGGCATTGCCTAGGTTTTCTTCTAGGGTTTTCATGGATTGGGTTTTATATTTAAGTCTTCAATCCATCTTGAGTTAATTTTTGTATAAGGTGTAAGGAAGGGATCCAGTTTCAGTTTTCTGCATATGGCTAGTCAGTTTTCCCAGTACCATTTATTAAATAGGGAATCCTTTCCCCATTGCTTGTTTTTATCTGGTGTGTCAAACATCAGATGGTTGCAGATGTGTGGTGTTATTTCTGAGGTCTCTGTTCTGTTCCATTGATCTATATATCTGTTTTGGTACCAGTACCATGCCATTTGGGTTACTGTAGTCATGTAGTATGGCTTGAAGTCAGGTAGCATGATGCCTCCATCTTTGTTCTTTATTGGTTCTGTTTCTCTGAAAATCCTGACTAATAGATAAGCTTTTATTTTATTTGACCTGTGGAATTTTGTTCCTCAAAAGTACACAAACAAATATTAAATAAAGAAAATGATGAACAGACAATGTTAGGTTAAGTCAATGGAGGAAATAAAATCTCTCAACCTTCTCATTTATAGATTAATGGTGATGTTATAAGTTCAGCAGAATAACCACATTTTTTTCCTTATTTATATTCAGATGCTGTATCATGTGACTTTAAGCAAAAATGCAAGTGATGTTTATAAACTGTCAACAAGAGAATTCCAGGTAACTCAAATTCCAACATTTGGTGGTTCAGTACATTTTCTGTAAACATTAAAAGGATCTGAGATGCAAAGAAATGTACAAAACACATCAAAAAGGCACTTTTATAGATGGAATTTAGGCCTACCTCTTTTACCTTTAAACATAAAAAACCGGTAAAGCAGCATTCATTTTTAAATGAGCTACTCTTTTCCTATTTGAGGACTTACTGGACTGTAACGAACTAGCTCAATTTGAATGTTGGACAAAATTTATATTTATATTGGGTATTTTACTTTTTAAAAAGTATATACTATTTAAAAATCAAATAAAAGCAAGAGTATTGGGTGCTATTTAACAAAAACTATACATGATATATGTTGCACTTAAAACTAATGCATTAAATTAATCACTAAATGTGGGTAGGCATTTAAATTTTGTAAAATTAATAAACACTACTACATTTGATCATTTCATATAATATTCCATATCATAGAATGCCTTTCATAAAACCTTTAAAAATGTAACTGGAAACTCACCGAACAAAAGATATTGAGCAATTAATCCAAATAAGAAGATAATTTTTTAGTGATATCTTCAATAAAAAGTTTAAGTCAGCATTTGGGGGGAAAAAACGCTGTATAGAAACAATTTCATTTAATGCTGAAGTCAAAGTTGAAATCTGTATCTGCTAAAAAAGTTAATGACTTAGTACAAACAATGCTGATAAGACAATATTTGGAAAATAAAATAAATTGGTAAGAATTACATGATGCCCATCCAAAAGATTATCACAAAACCAAAAACTATCGGTTGCCAATTACAGATCTGAAAAATCCATTTTAAAAGATGTTAATATCCAGCTCAGAGATCATCATCACAGATTGATTATTTTTCTATAATCATGTCTCTATGAGAAGAATGCAAGTGGAAAAAATACATCTCACTGAATTACAGAAAGATAGGTTTCTTATTTCCTAGGAGCTCCAGTCTTGTATAAAACACAAACCTTAAGGAAAATCAGGTTTCATTGGATATAAACTCATTAAATTACATAAGCAAGAGGACATTAACCTGAGGCTGTCTCCTGCTTTGAGTTCCTACAAACAAACTGCACCTAACTTAGTAGGTAAACAAACCACAATCTAATTTAGGAGTATATGTTTTGTAACAAATAATTACACATAGTTACAGCCCTGTTTGAATTCAGCCCATTGCAAGCAGTCAGCTTCAGATAATAGCAGGCAACCAACTGATTAGACCTTGCCCAAATAAAGCAAATGCCTTACTGCATCATGCCGAAATAAGGAAAATGCCTCCTTACATCATGCCCCAAAAAGGCAAATGCCTCATCACACTATGCCCGAATAATGCAGATTCTTACTTGTCAGGTGATTTTTCTAGTTTTTTTGTTTATTTGTTTGTTTGTTTTGTTTGTTTGTTTGTTTTTTCTATGCTTGTGTTCAGTCTGTAAAAGATCACTGCTGATACTACTGGGCAGAGCTCACTGAACCACTTCTGGTTCTAAGTGCTGCCTGATTCATGAATTATCCTTTGCTCAAATAAACCCTGTTAAGTTTTTCTCTAAAGTTTTTCTTTTAATGAACTAAATGCACCTACAAGTATTTATTTCACCACATACTAAAACACTTTATTACTGTAAAACAATAATTGAATACAATTTGTAAAACATTTTATACACAATTTCATTGTTCTGCAGAACATTTAATATCTGGAACTGGGCAGAGCAAGGTTTATCTTTCATGATGGATTCAACAATTTAAAAACAACCCTACAGATTCAGAATGTGGAGTCATTCATGATTTAACAAAAGCAGAGATCTGATCTCACCTGAACAAGCAAGAGCAAGCTATTTGAATAGCAAACAAGCCTGGGTCTCCATCACACTCAGCATTCTATTTTGTTACTTTCATCCTATAATTTCAAGCACAGTAATGCTCATGAGAGATTGATTTCTTCTTTATTTTTTTTTCTTAGCTTTTTTTTGGTATAAAATGAGAAGTTTATCAGAAAAGTTTAACTGCTAGCAAATATAATAAAATGAAAATAAAAATTCTCAGGTGATTGTTGTCCAAAAATACAAGCATAAAATAAATTAAAGTGTAGAATGTAGCAGTCCACAATCCAACCTCTTGAGTACTGGCAAATCCACCAAAAGTGAGTGTTCTAATAGTGAAAAATTTATTCACCAATCAATCGATAGAACTTCAGTGAAAGTTGAAAGCATGGTTAACTTGCATGTATGACTATTTATGGGGATCATGACCCTCAGAAAAAATGTGATGTGCAAAAGAAAGCCTGCACTTGCCCAGTGGTGAAGAGTGATATGTCAAAGACTCTATTATCATGGACAAAGTTTTGTAAAAGGATTTTAAGAAGTATTTTTTTTCTTTGTGCATGATATCAAGACAATAAAGGAAAGAGTAAAAGCATTTTCTTCAGAGTTGAAGAAAATCCTAAAGGAAAAGGACAATAAGTGCTCAGCGAGATCCAAGCCAGCTTATACTGAAGAAAACACCTCTGGGGACCAGTGCACCTCAAAAGGAACTGTGAACATTAGAGTGGTGGAGAAAGATGGTCCTTCTGCACTGTGACCATGCTGTAGGCCTGGTGATTAAGTCAGGCTTTCGCTATCCTTTAAACCCCAGGACATTAAAGGGCAAACAGAAGGACCTCTCAGTTCAATAAAAAGTCTTGGGTCACAGCATAACACTTTTTCAGACTGATTTCTTAAGGCCTGTGAGTCAAAAGTGGAATATCTCCCTTTACTGAACATCAATTAAAGGTTGTGCTCACGAAAGATGTTGCAGAGGGCCAGGTACAGTACCTGAGTTTATACATTTAAGTTGAGGTTCTGCTGTTTATTTCCATAGTACACAGTATTTTTTAGCCTTCATAAATTATTTAATTCCTTTATTTGTAGAATCACTAAGGGTTAATTTAACTTTTCAGACTTTTCTATTAGAAGACATATGGAGTAATAGATATGTAATATGTAATATGCATTTAAAATATTTGCCTAATGTAACAGATATATCTCTTATATATGAAAATATTCCATGTTACCTTGGAAAAGTACTATATTACTGTGTACTAGTCTAAATAATGCTAACCTCATATACAGGGCCATTTGTTGTTTTTTTATAACTAAATAGTTCCAAAAATCAGTTTAAGTTCTTCTAATATCTCCTTACAAAATTATTTCAACCACTAATTTGCTTAAACTAGTCCTCTCTTTAGAAAATATGGAGGAAGACATTATCCTTTTCTTAAACTGAAATATCCAAAATATTTGGAAGTTTGGAAGTTTTCCAGCCTGGCCAACATGGTGAAACCTCGTCTCAGCCAAAAAAAGAAAAAATAATAAAAAATAAATTAGCCATACATGATGTTGCATGCCTGTAGGCCCAACTACTCAGGGGCCTGAGGTGGGAGGGTCACCTGAGCCCTGGGAGGTGGAGGCTGAAGTGAGCCATGATTGCATCACTGCACTCCAGCCTGGGCAACAGAGTGAAACCCTGTCTCAAAATAATAATAATACAGTGTTAATAAATATTTTTACTGAAGATGTTAATAATATTACAGTTAACCCTTGAACAACACAGGTTTGAACAATACGGGCCCACTTATATGCAGGGTTTTTTTCAATAAATATACTGAAAGAATTTGGGGAGATTTTCAACAATTTGAAAAAGCTCACAGATGAACCAGGTAGTCCATAAATATTTAAAAATTCAAGAAAAAGTTAGGAATGTTATGAATGTATAAAATGTATGTAGGTACTAGTCCATTTTATCATTCACCACTTAAAATATGCACAAGTCTATTATAAATATTTTAAAACTATCAAAACTTATGCATGCAAACATTACAGACTATACATAGTGCCATTTTCGGGTCAAGAGACTCATAATAAAATACAAAAATGCAGTATTAAGTCATAACTACATAAAATTAACTGTAGTACCTATTGTACTACTGTAATAATTTCGTAGCCACCCCCTTTTGCTATTGCAGTGTGCTCAAGTGTTGCTAGTATTAGCTTAAAACGCCATGTGATGCTAATCATCTCTTAGTGAGTTGCTCCTCTCTCCAATAAAATGACTTTAGCAGTAAAAAGTGATTTCTCATGGTCCTTGTATATTTTTCATCATGTTTGTTGCAATACTGTAAACCTTAAGTAATACCATGGAATCCATACAAAGTGCCACAAGTGATGCTGAAAGTTTTCCCAAGAAGCAGGGAAAAGTCGTGACATTACGCGAAAAAGTCAAATTGCTTGACAAGTACCACAGACTGAAGTCTGCAGCTTCAGTTGCCTGACATCTCAAGAAAAATGAATCCAATATGTAAAAAAAAAAAAGAAAAGGAAATTCATACATTTGTCACTGCATCTACTCTAGTAGGTACAAAAACCCTGCACTTTGTGCAAAATACTTTTTAATCTCATACTGAAAATGCAGCTTTTATAGGGTGCAGGATTGCTATAAGAAAGGCATACCTTTTATGTCTTTCTAATATGATTCAAGAAAAAGTGAACTCAT
The DNA here is from genome assembly GCF_000951045.1 of Mandrillus leucophaeus. Taxonomy (NCBI): domain Eukaryota; kingdom Metazoa; phylum Chordata; class Mammalia; order Primates; family Cercopithecidae; genus Mandrillus; species Mandrillus leucophaeus. Next base: position 1,094,399 of record NW_012109153.1, read on the forward strand.
TATATGACAATTTATAGCAAAAAGAAGATAAAGGGCCTAAATCTGGAGAATTTCATGCCAGCAAAGGATGGTTTGATAATTTTAGAAAAAGGTTTGGCTTTAAGAATGTCAAGATGACAGAAGCAGGAGCTCCTGCCAACTAAAAGGCAGCAAACAAGGTCTCACGTGCCATTGAGAAAATCAGTAAGGAGAAAGAATATCTGCCTGAACAGGTGTTTAATACAGATGAAAGTGCCTAGTCTGGAACAAATAAAAATGCCACAAAGGCATTTATTAGCAAGTAAGAGGAGAGGAGGAGGACCAAGATTTAAGGCAGGAAGTGAAAAGCTAACTCTGCTGTTTTGTGCAAATACAGTTGGGTTTTTTATCAGGACTTTCCTTATCTATAAAGCTGCTATCTCCTGAGGGAAAAGATAAACATCAGCTGACATCTTTTGGTTGTACAACAAGAAGGCCTGAACAATGAGAACTCTTTCTGCTTTCTGGATTGGTTTCATTAATGCCTTGTCCCTGAATTCAGGAAGTACCCTGCCAATAAGAGAACCCCAAAAGAGAGATCATCATGAAAGTCTTAAAGGATTACATCATTGAAGTTGCATTTTTGTTATAGAAGAAGCCAGGAAAGTCATCAAGCCTGCAACAATAATTTCCTGCTGGAAAAAAAAAAAAAAAAAAACTATGTCCAGATGTCATGTGTGACTTCATAGGATTTACAACAGAACCAAGCAAGAAAATCATGAGAGGGATTATGGATATGGCAAAAAAAAAAAAAAAAGTGAGGGGTAAAGAGTTTCATCACATGGATTTTGGAGCAATTCAAGAGCTAACAGTTACCACTCCAGAGGAATTAACAGGAGACAAATTAATGAAGATGAGTGCTTCCAAACCAGTGCCAGATAATGAGGAAGAAGACACAGAAGAAGCAGTGCCAGAAAATAAATTGGCCTTAGACAATCTGGCAGAAGGGTTCCATTTATTCAAGCCTATTTTTGACTTATTTTACAACATGAACCCTTCTATGTTGTGGGTCACTGAAACCAAAGCCAATGGTAGAAGAAGGATTGGTACTGCACGGAAACATTTTGAGAGAAATCAAAAGGAAAAATGTCAGACAAAAATTACAATGTATTTCCATAAAATTACATAGAGTGTGCCTGCCTCTCCTGCCTCCTCTTTCACCTTCTCCACTTCTTTCACCTCTGCCACTCTGACACAGCAAGACCAACCCCTCCCCTTCCTCCTTCTCCTCAGTCTGCTCAACATAAAGATGACGAGGATAAAGACTTTTCTGATGATGCACTTCCACTTAATAAATAGTAAACATATTTTCCCTTCTTATGATTTTCTTAATAAGATTTCCTTTTCTCTAGCTTACTTTATTTCATTATAAACAACCGCAGTTAGAGGAAAAGGTAACTCTTCACTTTAGCTTATAAAAGGTCATTTTTTAAATTCTGTTTTTTTGTTATTTTTATTTGGGTTTTATCTAGGAGGCAGTTCATTTGTTTACATTTCATTTTATTGCAAGAATATAAATATAAAAATATAACATACAAAATATGTGTTAACCAGCTGTTTATGTTATCAGTAAGGCTTCTGGTCAACAGTAGGCTATTAGTAGTTAAGTTTTGGGGAAGTCAAAAGTTATACATGGATCTACTGCATGGCCCATCAGCATCCCTAACTCTTTCTTGGTTCAAGGGTCAACTGTATTTTGTTTTAAAAGTTATTTTTTTTAAGTTTTATTATTTTTTAAAAGTTATAGTATATTTAAAAGCAATATTACATTTTTTAAAACTGGAAATACAGCTTATAATATTACATTGCTTTTAAATACACTATATGCTATCTAAAGCTACATTTCTATTCACAATATACTTCTTAAACTTTTTCTCTCTCTCCCTTTGGCATCCTGTAGAATAGACTGCATCTGATGAAATCAAATGCCTTTTCTACCCCAACACAACTGAGAGACATAACTCATTCAAGAGTAGTGTCTTGCTACACTAGTAACTGTGGGATAATGGGGAGTACACACTTCTAAAAGGAACAGTCACCTAAGATCATAAATAAATAAACAACCCAGGTTAGAGGAAAAGATAACTCTTCACATTAGCCTCTAAAAGGCAATTTTAAAAAATTCTGGTTTGTTGTTATCTTTATTTGGGTTTTGTTTAGGAGGAAGTTCATTTATTTACATTTTATTTTTTACATTTCTTATTTTGTATCTTTTTTTAATTTATCGATTTACATATTTAAGGATTAAAATGCCTGAAGGTACAAATACAAACAAAAATTTAGCTAAAATACATAAAGCACAGCAGCAGCCATCAGCATATATTACAATACCAAGTAGCTCTCATAAAGATGCCCCCAAACTCAGTAGGTTGGATTTCCCTGCCAAGAATAATTAGAGCCTCCACCAAATTCCACAAGTCTTCTTGTCACCAGATAATAAACCTCAGAATTAATTTCCACAGTGCTGTACCTACTCTGAGTTGTTCATATAGAAAAAAGACCTGAACTGTTAAGAAATTTATAGATTGATACTTTAAGATATACTTAGAAACAAACAATATTGAATGCACTAGCATTATCAAATATCTAATAAATATGGTATTTATATTTAAAAGTACATGGTCTCACAGGGTACTTCACCTAAAGCAATGCAAGTCTTCTCATTTTAATGGATAGGGATGATGGGGTGGGGGTAGGGATTGGGGGTTGTTTGGTAATCAAAGTGACAGCCTGTGAGATAGAGGGACCAAACACAGAAGGATTTTTAAAACTGGAAATACAGCTTATATTATATTTGTTGTGCACATATATTGACTACTTCTTGTCAGTGAGGGAAGCATTTATCTAAATTATAAGTTAGCCAACCTTTTCTAGTCAGGAAAGAGAAACATACTACATGGTGCAGTAACACCAGTGCCACCAGCACACTGCACAGGCATTGTACCTTACAGTCTACAGAGTAGTTTTAAACTCACACACTCTCTGTATCTTTGCGCTCATAAGACCTGATCTGTGAAAGAGTTAATAGGTATCACCCTCACCCACATTACACAGATGAGAAAAATACGCTCAAAAACACTAGTTTATCCAAGAAATCAACATACGCGAGAAAATGACTTTGCTTATGTTTCTATACTATATTCTGAAGTCCCGTTGGCCTGACCAGGCCTGTTTCACACTGTCACCCATTGTAACCTAGCTGTTTCTGCAACTTGAGACCACACCATCTTCCAGGGCACACACGGCCTCTACACAGCACAGTGATGTAGGTAAGCAATTGGTTCCACTACTTTTTTTTTCCCAGTGTCACAGTCATAGCTCACTGCATCCTTGAACTGTTGTGCTCAAGCAATCCTCCCACCCCAGACTCCCAAGTAGATAGAAATACAGGCACAAGCTACCGCGCCCACCTCCACTGCTTTGTGATTAACAGCAACCTTTCGCAGATTATTTTGAATTCCAGTTCCCATAGCTTATAATAACAAGCTTACAAATGGCTTTGAAAATTAAATGAAATTCTGTTTAAAAATCGTGTTGCCAATCATGAAATGCTACAGAAAATTTCACCCATTCAATTGGTCAGCTACAAATATTTAAGTGGCTTCTGTGTGTCTGTGTGGATATAACTATGAGCAAAACAAATACAGTTTCTTCCCTCCTGATGCTGCATTATGGTTACTAGTCTGCATGATGATTATTAGTGATCTTAGGCTGATTGGTGCACTTAAAGCAGAAATCTGTAATAAAGTAGCATTTTCATAAAAGCAAGTCCAGAAGCAAATTGAGTAACACAAAGAGCATAAAATGTGAGAAGATATTTTCATCTACTTAATATAATAGCTTGATGATTATAGACTGTGTCTTGTTTTAGATGCATGGCAACAGAAGTACAGCCGTGTACAGAATAATGACATCTTGGTAAATGATGGACAGCATACGAGATGGTGGTCCCTTAAGATTATAATACATATTTTTACTGTACCTTTTCTATATTTAGATACACAAATACTTATCATTGTGTTACAATCGCATACAGTATTAAGTACAGTAAAATGCTGTACAGGTTTATAGCCTAGCAGGAATAGGCTAGACCATATAGCCTAGGTGTGTAGTAGGCTATGCCATCTAGGTTCGTGTAATTATACCCTGTGATGTCTGCACAGTGACAGAATTGCCTCAGGACACATTTCTTAGAATATATCCTGATATTAAGTGACGTATCACTATATGTGAACAATCTGGAAACAATTCATAGATAAGCTACAGATATGGTTAATTGGTTAGAAAATATTATCTATAGAAAAAGTTTAAAGGACAAAATTTTTTATCCTAAAAGACAGAAAAAAATCAAAAGAAGCTTAATAAGAGTTGTCAGGTGAATTCAGTTATGTAAGTTCTGCTTCTTTCTGTCTCCACTGAGGACAAGTGCTCAAGTTGAAGCATAAAGGTACAGTTAGATTTGTGGGGGGGAAGGTCCTATTGTAAGACTTTTTAAATAATTGATTGCCAAAAAAATAGAAAATTTTATTTCCCTAACTCTTTGAATAAGAAGTGACATTCTTTTGTGTCTGAAATTGTGTGGATATGTGAAAATAAACTCTGAATTTTCAAAATCCAGAAATCCCTGCTACTTTTATTGGTGTTCATTTCCCTATAGTTACGTAAAAGGATCTACAATCTCTCATTTAAATTTATTCTGAAAGAGAGTGGGACAGAGAAAGAGGAGCTGAATTTAACAATTGTCTTCATTTTTATGAAAGAACACCACATGGAAATTAGACAATTGTTCTACATGTCCTCAGAGGCCAACGCCACAAGGAATTGGCTTAAATAAGAACATGGAAGATTTGGGTTAGACAATTCCTAAATACTAGGCAGAAAAGAGTAGAGCGGGTCGGCAAGCATATGTTTAACATTAGTAGGGTTGGACGACTGGGAACAGAAGTACCAAGTGGGTTCTGTCTTGAATGGAGACATCTGCTATTCTAAAAATATAACTTTTTAAGGTCCAACTTGAATCTGCTTTTGAGTACATTTTCTACAGTGTCAACTCAGTATCATGGATTTAATTTTTCCTTCTTTTTTCATTCTTCCAGAAAATAGAAATATGGGTAAATTTCTCTCCAATTCCACCTACTAACCATCAGAGAAATCTAGTATTTTATTACTACAGTATACGATAAAATACCTTAAATATTAAAACTAAATCTATTACATATCCATAATGTCTACCTCAGCAGTTTTTGGACAATCGTTATGTAGAAATTCATTTAGATTCTATCTATTTATATCCCACCTCTTTTAAAAACTGATTTGAGATAGTTTTCAACAAGATGTCATAACAAGGTTAAAAAAACAGATATTAAAAAGTTAAGAAAAAGAGAACTCAAGTGTCTGCTTTACAAGTTGTTGTGCTTGACCTTTAAATCTAGTTCCTGGCACCCAGAGCATAAAGAGAAATGCAATATAATAAACACTATTATAGTCCGCAGTGAAGAAGCATTCCAATTTCTAAGGGAGAAAAGCTTCTTATAACACTAGATTACTGATTTCAACTTTCTTGAAGATAATATGAATATATATACATCGAAGATAAATTCAAGAGTACAAAAATATAAAACATATTTTTTCAAAAAAATCAGAAATCCTGTCCTCAGAAACAGCCATTTTTATCACTTCAGTGTATTTCCTTCCTACCTTTTTCTATGCATTCTACCTACTTTAGTTCCAAGTATATAATTTTGAGATTTGTTTGTTTTGCTTAACATGAACCTTTTTAATGACTACATAATGTTTAATTACATGGATATAGTAAACTAGCCATTACTTTAATGTAAGCTCTTCAGATCATTCATAATTTTGTACCATTATAAATGGTATTTTATTGACCATCTTTGTATAGAAACGTTTATCTGCATCTCTGACAATTTCCTTTAAAAAATATTTCTAAAATTGAAGCTACTTGATCAATAGGTATAAACATGTTAAAGATCCTGCTGTTAAGAGACAATCCTTGGAGTGATATGTATGCTGCTACATAAAAGAATGAGGAAGATGACTATGAACTGATATGGAATAACTCCCACAATATTTTGGTAGATTTAAAAAACAAGGTGCACTCACACCTGTAATCCCAGCACTTTGGGAAGCCGAGACAGGTGGATCACCTGAGGTCAGGAGTTTGAGAACAGCCTGGACACAATGGTGAAACCCTGTCTCTACTTAAAAAAAAAAAAAAATACAAAATTTAACTGGGCGTGGTAGCAGGTGCCTGTAATCCAAGCCACTCAGTAGGCTGAGGCAGGAGAATCACTTGAACCCAGGAGGTGGAGGTTGCAGTGAGCTGAGATTGTGCCACTGCACTCCAGCCTGGATGACAAGAGTGAAAATCTGTCTCAAAAAAAAAAAAAAAAAAAAAAAAAGCAAGATCACATATGTGCATTTTTCTTATTTTTCTTTATTACCTAGAAGGAGTCATCTTGAAGGAGCTTCTACTGGCCAAATCTAGGACAATGAGTACAGTAATGCATTATAAGCCATTTTTAAAAATTGGAATTAATGAGTCTTCCTTAAATGAGGAAGAAGGGAGGCAGTTTCTTACAATAGAATGCTTAGGGCCAACTGATAAATGTAAAGGGCGTACTGGAGTTGAAAATCAGCATTCTACAACCATCATAGTAAAGATAGGAGCTAACAAAATGATCAATGGGTGCTAGGTTACAGGAGAATTTTATGAAGAGTAGAATATTTGTATATTATTAAAGTGTTTCTACACAGGAAAAAAGATAATTACACAGTGAAGAAATCAGACCACTTTTGACCAGGTAAATGAAATGAACATTGCCAAGGAAGGGCAGATGGACGTCATGTGCCTCCAGATGTGATGCTTTGAGAAAGCCACAACATCATATAAAAAGCATTTCAACAAATAATGCATACTCAGAATCTAAGGAGGAACATTAGATCACGTAGAATCATATATTAAAGAAAAAGAAAGCAGCTATATTCTTCAAAGAAGTCGAAGTCATAAAAGACAAACTAGGGTTGCAGAACTGTTCCAGATTAAAGGAGGATGAGGAGACAAGACAACTACATGCAATAGCTGATCTTAGACTGGATCTTGTACTGAAGGGGGATAAATCAATATAAAAGACTATTGAGTCAATTGACAAAATTATGAAATGAATGGTAGATTAGATAATAAACATCATTACATCAATGTTAAATTCACCAAAGCCAATAACTGTACTGTGGATATGTAAGAGGATATCCCTATTCTTAGGAAATACACACGGAAGTGTTGAGGTCATGATTTATGTACCTTAGCTTCAAATGGTCTGTAAGGTAATTATAAAGCAAATGGGTTAGAATATTAATAATAGATAGATCTGGGTAAAAGTAATGCAGGTGTTCTTTGTATTAATCATATTCTTGTAACTTTTCTATAAGTTTGAAATTATTTGCAAGTAAAAAGTTTAAAAGTTAAAATAAAATTATTTTTCCAATTTACCCACCCACCAATAATAATTATTGAAGATACTTCCTTTATTTCTTCCTTATAGCACAGTATTCTTGTTTCGTGTAATCTGCTATTTTGACGGCAGAAATAGTATCCAAATGTTAATTTATTTGTTACTTAATGAGGTTGAAATATGTCCATATATTAGCAATTTATATTTTTCTTATTTGTAAATTATTTTTTCATTTCTAGGAATTATTAAAACACTGTTCTTTCAAATAAGCTACATTGAATCGTGAATTTGGTGAACAAAATCTTCAACTACATTTTTATAGAAAATTCAGAATTGAATTTTATAAAGCTTCTTCCTTCAATAAATTTAATAATGTTGAAGTATGATTGACAGGGAGTCAAATTACACAGTTCCCTTCCAGAGAACTTGTTTTCATTCCTTTAAAATACCCATGCACTACAGGTAGATTGCCACTAGGTGGGAGTAGTGCTCAGTGCAGCAGTGTAAGCAGCCAGAACACCTCGATGTGTTGATATCCGAGAAGCATTCATTCATTCAACAAACCCAGAAGTCTCTTTTTTAGGCTGCTGGTTCTTTATATCCAATTCCTCATAGATTTAAAAGCGTGTATTATCAGTATTTTAGTCAGAGATAATTTCTTTCTTAAAAATTATTTCAAAAAGTAATGTAATTATTATGTGAACAAATACTAAATATACTTTAAATTTTTAAAAGAAATTAGAATTCTATGATATATTATTGATACCTTACCTCACTACATATTAGCTGTCCAATTAGCAGTTTACTCTAACTCTACAGACCCCAAAATGGAATTTACTGTATTTCACCCTGGACTCTTTAAGAACAATTTCCCCCTAGTTGAGTTAGTCATCCCTCTGAATTCTCTCAGTTTAAGAAACAGATCTCAAAGCAAAAGAGGTGGTCTACACCTCTCTAATAGTTCCACTAATGCTGTTCACCTCACACACTTCAAATCTACTTTCAGATAACAAGGCATCAAAAACATAAGAAAAGCGTTTATGGTCAAGGAAGTACCCTTCTTCCTTTCTGGACTGGTCCCTCTTTCTCCCACTCAAAAGGAACCATTTATCTAATTTTTATACATAAAATGTTTACTTTAGTTTTCTTTCTGGCATTGCTCCCTCCATCAATAACTTCTTCATTTAAATATAAATAAAATTAGCTACTAATTAACAGATCTAGCAGTTGTACCATTTAGCAACAAGACACTTTTTAACAGGACAAAGAAATTCAATACTTTTAAACAATTAGAGTGAATAACAAGAAGTTTAGAAAGTGGCAAAAATTTACTTCATCATACTTATCCGCATTTTAATATAAGTAGACCATAAAAGTGTCATGAGACGTTAGGCAAATATAAATGACAATTTTCAATTAACACTTTTGTTTTTGAATCAAACAGCAAGCAATCTGTGATTTTCCTTACTGAGAGGTTTCCTTTTGAAAATTATCCACTCACCATTATGTCTTTGAGTGTTCCATCTGAGTGACGTATATTTAAAAATGAGTATCTATACAATGGATGGGATTCAGATTTACTATTTTCTATTTTGTACAACAAATGTCTGCAACAAAACATTATTTGCCTATATATGTGTACGAGTTAATAATGAATTCTCAGGATGCTTGACTTCCTTAACCCACTTCTGTTACTCTATGTCATTTTCCCTCCCCATCTCTTGCTCCCACATCCATTTCCCTCTTCCTTTCTAAGCCTCTATTCTCAGTTCTCTCTCCTCAACCTTCTGCCCTGTCTGGGCCTAAGACCTCATTATGTCTGCCCCAAACATTTAATGACCTCCTAACTCCCTTCCTTCTATGATCTCATCCCACTAATCTAAACTTAACTTCACAGAAATCTAGTCCTATCACTTAAAAGTCCTCAGAATTCCCATCATTTAGAAATAAATCCCAGATTCCTTAGAATGAAATACGTTTGTTTTCTGATCTCTACCTTCCTTTGAATAGTGTCTTCCACCTGCATTTTAAAATCCAGCGATTCCTAATTAACCCAAGTTCTCTACCCATATGATTCATCCTTTCACATCTCTGGAACTTTGCATGAAATTCTTTCTTGTCTGGAATGCTTTTGACCCCACACTCCACAGCCTTTTTGCAAATCTTTATTCATTCTTCAAAGCCCAATTCATTTACTTTCTCCCTGAAGTCTTCCTTATCCCCCCACCCTGACCCAGTTTTCCTTCCTTTTGTCCTTCTGTTTTCTTTAATGTCTTATCATTACTAAAATATTTACAAATTAAATTAGCCCTTCCATTTCCTTAATTATATTTTATGCATGCAGGAGTCATGAAAAGATAGATATTTAGTAATATCAGTCCCCCAGGAAAATTTTTCAAAACTTTTAAAGCTATGTATAAAAATAGTGACTGGGTGTAGTGACTCAACCTGTAATCCCAGCACTTTGGTAGGCTGAAGAGGGAGTATTGCTTGAAGCCAGGAGTTCAAGACCATCCTGGGCAACAAAATTAGAACCCTATCTCTAGGAAAAATAAAAAATAGCTGGGCATGGTGGCACATGCCTGTGGTCCCAGCTACTTGAGAGGCTAAGGCAGGAGGTTCACTTGAGTCCACGAGTTTGAGGCTGCAGTTAGCTATAATCACTCTATTGCACTTCAGCATTGGTGACAAAGTGAGACTCTGTCTCTTAAAATATATATAAATATATAAAACTGATTTTATATATTTATATATAAACATTTGTATATATACATATATAAACATTTATATATTTAAGATAAATTTAAGAAATATATTAATGTATTTATTATATTTCTATAGATAGATATACTTATACATGTATTTATGTATGTAGATCTTTTAACTATATATGTATTATATAAATACATATAAATATATGAATGTATATTTATATATACATATAAATATATTATATAAATATAGAGAGACTATATATATAGCCAAAAGATCTACATACAAGTACACTTTGATAAATTTTGTGTATTTATAAAATATTTAGGGAAAATGTTGATTAGACTATTTATTTTAACATAATATTAAAATCTAAGTCCAAAATGCAAGTCCTATAGGTAAAACAAATCAAAAAGCCTCTATAGTTCCTGAAATCTGCTAATTCTCATTTAAAACATTTAATACAAGATGTCCTATGATGGGAAGATTCTGTTCAAGATTACACTAGCTTCTATTCATATGCATAAAATAGGATGTGCAAAAATGAATAAAGAACGCAATGAGCATATGTTTATGTATCATCAGATCAAAATAAAACAATACCAATATAGTGGGGCTCCAGGGTCCAGTCATTGGTAATACTTCTCTCTCCCATCAAAATGACCACCATGCTGAACTAGTTTCTTCCATGCTTTTTAAAATTGTTTGTGTGTGTGTGTTGATGTGTGTGTGTGTATGTGTGCGTGTGTTTTACATGAACATAGGATTTAAGCAAATACATGCTTTTACTAGGGCTACTTTTTTGATGCTATTTGTGAATGGTTTTAAAAAAGAAAACATGAAGAATCCCAAGTGCCTGTCATATCTCTAGAAATTGAGGTATAGATGGAAGTCACTGAATCTAATACGTAAACAAAGACAGCAATACTTGCTGCATTCATTAAATCTACCATCTTTTTCTTTTCTTTTCTTTTCTTTTCTTTCTTATGCAGACATTCTGCTAGGTGCCCAGAAAACAGAGTGGAGCAAGACAGGGCTTGCTCCACTGGAGCTCACAGTCTGATAGAACATATATAAACATATAATTATAATGCTGCATGATGTGGAAAGGCCAGGATTAAAGATAAAGGATGGATAGAGGAGGGAAAAAAGGACTATGAGGATGTAGCATGAAATGCTCCCTGAGGAAGGCAAAATCTTGGCTTAGTCCTTAAAAGTTAGAAAATTTCCAAATCCAATAAACAAGAAGCCTAGTAAAGGAGAAATAAAGGTCATTAAAGCCTATTAACTTTCTGATTGAAGTTCAAAATTCTTTTATTAACACAGCTGAAATTTGAGTCCTAAAAGGTTTTCTGAAATGAGTGTCTCTCAGTTTTAGATCCGAATTAACTACTTGTCCATTAGAACCCATTCACCTTTATCCTTAGGTGCTTATATATATATGCAAGTCTGGTAAACTTGAGTACTTAAAGTTCTATATCTGTAATTGGGGACATAAAACTCTGAAGTGTCTTACAAGTAGTACAAAATATTTAACTCAGAAACCCACCAGCTGCCAATACAACCTGTACAAACAATAACTGGCATAGAAGACTATTCCAATAAGAAGACCGAACCTTCTCCTGTAGAAATAGGGACAGTTTCCAGCCCCTCCCTGGAACTAGACTAGACTATAACGAGGTTTGAACAGCACCAAGGGTCTAGTCTAGCCTTCATCCACAGTCTAGCATATGTATATTGTGTATAACCTGTGTCCAGTCCTGAACTTGGGATCATCAGACAGCCCTAAAAGAAAGTTGGGTTCCCAGTGACCTTCCAAATCAAAAGTAGTCCATGCTGAATCTTCTCCACCCTTCAACTCCACATCCTTCAGAACTGCTCTTCTCTTCAGATTATCCTGCGTCACAAACCAGAAATCAGACTCATCAAATTGTTCCATACTCATTTGCCTCACTCCTGACTTCCTAAATGGATTATATTATACAAAATATACAATTGTGTGCATGTGTGTGTGTAATTGTCCTCAATGTAATATATTTTATTCTTAGCTTAATATTGACATAAACTCCTGGAATCAGAAAATAAACCTAGAGTATGAGCCCAGCTTACCAAAAGAGACCTCAGTGGTAGTCTTCAAAGATGAAAATACAAAATATACATATTACCACCACCTCAAACCGTTAATTTGATAATAAGAGTTTTCATCATGTTTGGATTTATAAGTTTCTATAGCAGTGAATGAAGTCCAAAATTACAAATCCCTGCCTTTATTCCCGCCTCTTGCAATCCTTCTTTTTTTTTTTTTTTTTTTTTTTTTTTTTTTTTTGAGACAGAGTCTTGCTCTGTCACTAGGCTGGAGTGCAGTGGCACAATCTTGGTTCACTGCAACCTCCACCTCCCAGGTTCAAGCGATTCTCCTGCCTCAGCCTCCCGAGTAGCAGGGACTACAGGTGCCCGCCACTATGCCCATTCACACTTTAGAATTAAAGTCTTCTTTATAATATTTAAGAATGATCAGTTGGCTCTATTTCATGACCTGGAAATGATGTCCAAATTCCATAGTTATAAACCTTTTCAAAATATGGCCTCATCTCTCTTCATTCATCTTCCTCTCATGTTTACTACTGCAGCCATGTTAAATTTTCCTTAAGAACTGTGCTTATTCCAGCCTCCAAGCTTTTGTGCAACTTTATTCTCTGTCATAACATGCTTCCTAACTTTTACCTCTTTAGAAATCCAGCTGTAATATTCCTCCAGGTAGCCTTCTCCAATCTTGCCTGTTAGTAATCACATAATCACTTTGTGTCCTCTTCTGTATCCTATCTGTTGTATTACTGCATTTACCACAGCGTAATATAATTAATTTACATTCATGTCTCCCATACTTTACCACACAGTTCCTTTAAGACAGGAACTAAAAGTTACATCTGATACCCCTATGGGATACAATAATACCTGTAGTATAACGTCGGACCCATAGTACAGGCTTTATGTCAACTGAATTGAGCTAAAAGTGCTATGCCACAACCAGTCTAATACTCAATCTCTTCCATGAGTAATTATATTAACACTTTAGTCTATTTCTGGCCAGTTTGGTTCCCTTGGGAAAAAGAAACAAATCTATTCCTGGTTTGCATTTATATTGCCATTATACAGCACTCAATATGTTTTACCATGGTAAGACCAATGATGGAAATGGTTATGCTTAATGTTGCCCTATACAGAGTCCCAATTATAACCTGTGATTGTTATTTAATATAATGTAAGTAATAATTGCTAATGCTCATTATTGCTAATATCAACTATTTATTATGTTTCTGGCATAAGACTATATGTTTTTATGTGATTATCTAATGAAATCCCTAAAACAACTCTTCCTCATTTCTTATTCAACAGATCTGCTTTGATATGACCTCCAGGTCACTCTGGAAATTAATTCATTAACTGATTATTTATTTTGTGGCAGTACACATAAATTGTCTTCATAGAGCATTTGTCCAGTATCCCTGAAGAGAAAGAGTCAGGATATACACACGAAAATGTATTTAAGACTTTTTCCTGAAATTATTTGCTTCAGGGGAATTTAATGTCTTTGGCCTGTGAGGCTCCCAGGCTGAGTTTAATACATGAGTGAATTAAAAGCATGAACAAATGGCAACACTGCAAGCATGGTGAGTTTATTGACTTTTGTCATGTAGGAATATCTACTGATAGTACAGTTAGTGGCAGAAATGCCTGATGTGGTAGACTTTGCCTTGTTTGACATACTGATATAAAAATGAGTATTATTGATTAATTTTTTAAAAGACAATTTTCCAGAGACTAGATTAGAATCTGAAAATGCTATTAACCTCACAGCAATGGAAAAGACTCTAACTCCATTTGATGGAGGCAGCTGAAGAGAAATTCAGGTTAGGGGCCAATCACTTCAGAAAAATTAGTTCACCATACCAGTTGCAGTAGCAAGCTAACACGGCTTTGAACATCCTCTGACCGTATTTGATGTTTCCAGAAGCTCTGAAACACCAGTAGGGAAATATGTGCACAAGTGTCAAATTCTTAAAGCATTCTTTTTTGTTTGTTTGTAGGGTTAAGGGAACAACAACAATAACAACAACAATAAAAAACACTGGTAGTGCTTGCTTGTTTATGCATTCATAAGAATATTCCCAAATAAAGAAGAATCCTTCTGAACTTTACCAGCTCAAATGCGGAACTTAAGGATTGCCTGCATAGGACTATACAATTTTCTGCTTTTTTCCTATTTTATTTAGATAGAAATAAGCATAACAAGTGAATTGTTCTTTGAGAGATGTTGGACCAAAGCATTTCATTGATTCTGACAGTTTGAAGACAAAAATTATAAATGATAAAAGTATAAGATTAGAATTGTCAGCAATCTGAATTGGTTTACAAAGAGGAAATCTGCTAGTAAAAACAGGACAACTGCAAGTTGTGAAGATGTGTTTTAAGATTTGAGTTTTACAAATGTTGTTATTTGCCCAAATTATCCAGCCAAAAGTTAATCTTCTGTATATATTAGATACTGCAACCAATTCTTTTATAAAAATTATTCTTTCATTTTTATTAAAATAGGACAGTTTCTAACAAGGAAAAAGAAACGTTTCAATGTATATTTTTAAAACCTAGTTAAAAGCATCAATGATAGTGAGAAATTGAGTTAGACATGTGAAAGTGACTGGTCAAAAATATTAAAAGGTGACTATGAATGTATTTTTAGCAAAATGATATATTTATGAAGAGCTCTTACAAATTAAGAGAATCACAAAAGAAAAAAGTATACAAATCAGCAATCCACTCGTCCGAAGAATGATAACTGACATGTAAGTATAATGATAAAAATAACAGTTTTCATTAATAGTCAAAACGCAATATCAAAACATTAGGCCGGGCATGGTGGCTCACACCTGTAATCCCAGCACTTTGGGAGGCTGAGGCAGGCAGATCACTTAAGGCCAGGAGTTTGAGACCAGCTTGGCCAAAACAGCAAAACTCGGTTTCTACTAAAAATTAAAAAATTATCTTGGCATGGTGGTGCACACCTGTGATCCCAGCTACTCAGGAGGCTGATGCAGGAGGATCATTTGGGCCCAGGAGGTGGAGGACAGAGTGAGCTGAGATTGCACCACTGCACTCCAGTCTGGGCCACAGAGCAAGACTCTTCCTCAGAAAAAAAAAAAAATAATCAATGTGGTAGCAGAAACAAAAACTAAGAACATTTCAAAATATTGATAATACCTACAGGTGGGAGGCATGGTAAATGCTACTTATATAACCCTTTGGAGAAAGAAATATATAAGGCTTACAAAATTTTTTATATCCATTTGATACATTAACCTTACTCCTCACAATTTATTTTTCCAAAAGAAAGGAAAGGCATATGGATGTAACAAAATTGCAAAGAAATTAAAAATATTCTCCACGTCCAATAACATGTAAAAGATTAAATAAAGTATGCTATATCAACCAATAGGACTTTGTACAAGAATTAAAATTTATAAA
The DNA here is from genome assembly GCF_000951045.1 of Mandrillus leucophaeus. Lineage (NCBI taxonomy): Eukaryota > Metazoa > Chordata > Mammalia > Primates > Cercopithecidae > Mandrillus > Mandrillus leucophaeus. The sequence goes on from NW_012109153.1 coordinate 1,110,124, forward strand.
TATAAAATTTATAAATATGAATATAAATGTGAAAGAAAAATATTTATCATAAATAGGTTGAAAAATTCATAGAAATATATATCTGTAGAATGATAATTACATAAAAATTACTTACACATAAAAGACCAGAAAGAAAAGTGAAAAATTACATGCTAATTTATTAGATGTAAGAAGAGTGGTCTACATATATATATAAAAGCACATTTATATAATGGATGTTAAAAATAAAGTCAAATTGATGTAAAATATTTTATATCTGCTATTAAAATGTGGTCATCCACAAATAGCATAACACTAGACCAATACTAGGAAATTAACAGAACCAGTTTCAACCCTTCCTTTAACTCCAAACTCTTCACTAGAACAGTCCTATAATCTATGCTGGCTTCAAGCAATTATCGCATCTGAAAATAACAGAAATTATATTGGATCAGTGACTCTCATACATTTTTAGTACGGCAATTCTGTGTTCAAATCAAACCTTATATAATACAGATGATAGTAGAGTATCTATAGCTGAAGTATAAGGAGAAGGGTAGTTCTCTGGCAGGCTGGTTCTATTTCCTCTAGCCTCTCTTTCCTCTACCTCTAAAAACAATATTTCTAAGAAGCCTCTGAAAAAAAATCAAGTGAAAAACAATGGATTAAAGATTTTAGTGGTCCTTTCATATCTAAACTATAATCACTAAAATAGTACGGTTCTCTTCTACTATAATTTAATGTTTATATTTCTGTGTCATACTCTCAACTAAATTGTAAAGGCTTTTAAGTTAAAAACTGTATCTTTTAAATTGGCTTTGCCACATCTAAATTTGTTTTGCTGTATCTACTCAAAGGATGAACCAATAAATGAACACAAAAATGGAATTTTAAAGTGAAAAAAATCAGTATTTCAATTTGCAACAAAATATGGCCCAACAGTAAGTTAATCTCCCCTTCTGGTTAATAGAAGGTGCATATAAAGTACGGATGCGTTAGCAAATTTCAAAGAATTATAATACAATTCAATATGAGATAATTTAGATATATTGAACAGTATTTACTGAGAAAATATCATTTAAGGCAAAGTCACCTTTTAATCACAGATACTCTCATTTCCTAAAACTCTTAAGCTATTTTTAGTTCTTGACTTGCAGGGAAGCAAAGCAGGCTCACTTCTTTCATATATATAGAGAGAGAGAGACAGAGTCTTGCTCTGTCGCCAGGCTGGAGTGTAGTGGCTCAATCTCAGCTCACTGTGACCTCCACCTCCTGGGTTCAAGCGATTCTCCTGCTCCAGTCTCCCAAGTAGCTGAGACTACAGGCACACACCACCATGCCCAGCTAATTTTTGTATTTTCAGTAGAGACGGGGTTTCAACTTGTGGGCCAGGATGGTCTCGAACTCCTGATCTCGTGATCTGCCTGCCTTGGCCTCTCAAAGTGCTAGGATTACAGGTGTGAGCCACCGCACCCGGCCTCAGGCTCACTTCTAATATTCAAGTTTATTACTTAAAAATCCATAGAGGGTATCAAGAATAAAGTGAAATTTGATGCAGTTGAACTGATGGTTTCACCAAGGGAGACCTGCTCCATGGAATTACTCTCTTCTACCAAGTTTGAAATTCTCACCATTAGAATCACTGCCCTTAGACAGATTATAACTAAAAACAAAAATGGAGAAAATATCTACCCAGGCAGATTTTCCATGAATGCTCTGTCATATGTTGGTTTATTAGATAGAATAATGGTCCCCCAAGAATATATAAAGAACCTGAGGCTAAAAGATTGGAAACAAGGAAGTTAGATTAGTAGAAACATAGTATTAGGAGAAAGACTGCCAATCCAATGTCTGGTAAAAACCAGAGCAAGAATTGTCTAGAATTGTGGCAGGTCTAAGACAAATATATGGAAAGAAACATAAAATGGAAGATCCTGCTTATCAAAATGGGAAATGGGAGCTAATAATGGCCAAACCACTTAACAAGATATATATATATAGAACTGCCTTTCCATCTATATGCCCTCTTTTGAGGATCTTTTGCTTTGGGAACATTAGTTGGGTCATTACAGCCCTAATAATTTAACTTAAATACTCTACCAAATATTTAATTCCTATCTAAATTTTACCAAAAACAATGATACAGAGAAAATGATCATAGACCTGGCAGTTAGACAAGTCAGGAATAGGAATACCAGCTCCATCACTTACTGGCAATGTAACCTTGACTAAGTCACAGCGTACAGATTGACCCTACTGGTTAGTGACTAAACCTCTTCAGGTTCAAAGTCCAGGGCTACTATTTATCATGTATGCCACCCTGGCTAAGTTACTTAACCTCTCTAATTCTCCATTTCTTTATCTTTAATATAGGATTATTGGTGATGATGATGATGTAGATAGATAGATATAGATAGATAGATAGATAGATAGATAGATAGATAGATAGATAGATAGATAGATAGATAGATACTATATACAAATAAAGCCCTTATCAGTTTCCAGCATATAGAAAACATTAATAAATATGTACCACCATTATTAAGTTACTTAACTTCTCTGAATTTGAGCTTGTCATCTATATAAGTGAAGTAACGTACTCTACTATGTATTTTCAAGAGTGGAATAAAGGAGAGTAATAAAGTACCTAATACACCCATTAAGTCCCTTTCCCAGTCAAAGCTTAAGTCTTCTCTGGACCTTCCCAGTGAGTACTTCTTGGTCTAAAGTGTATTTTCTATACTATCATTTGACTTTGAACATTTACAGGCCTAAAACAATTGCTCTATGTTTGCAAGTTTATGTGCTATTTTTGTAACAATGACTATATAAGCACACTTCAGAGATATTGCAGGTTCAGATACTGTAATAAAGCAAATATCAAAATAAAACAAGTCACACACAGTTTTTCTTTTCCCAGTGCATTAAAAAGTATGTTTACACTACACTGCAGTCTACTAAGTCTACAATGGTATTACGTTTTTTAAAAAATGTATACATCTTAATTAAAAATGCTTTATTGCTGCCAGGCATGGTGGCTCATGCGTGTAATCCCAACACTTTGGGAAGCTAAAGTGGAAAGATCACCTGCGGCCAGGAGTTCAAAACCAGCCAACCTAAAATCAACCGAGTGAGACCCCTGACTCTAGAAAAAAAATTTTTTTCATCCCTTATTGCTGAAAAATACTAATGATCATCTGAGCCTTCAGTGAGTAGTAATATTTTTGCTGGTGGCAGACTGTGCCTTGATGTTGATGGCTACTGACTTAACAGGATAGTGGTTGCAAAAGGTTGGGGTGGCTGTGGCAATTTCTT
>NW_012109153.1:1113467-1116589 GCF_000951045.1 Mandrillus leucophaeus
CACCCATTAAGTCCCTTTCCCAGTCAAAGCTTAAGTCTTCTCTGGACCTTCCCAGTGAGTACTTCTTGGTCTAAAGTGTATTTTCTATACTATCATTTGACTTTGAACATTTACAGGCCTAAAACAATTGCTCTATGTTTGCAAGTTTATGTGCTATTTTTGTAACAATGACTATATAAGCACACTTCAGAGATATTGCAGGTTCAGATACTGTAATAAAGCAAATATCAAAATAAAACAAGTCACACACAGTTTTTCTTTTCCCAGTGTATTAAAAAGTATGTTTACACTACACTGCAGTCTACTAAGTCTACAATGGTATTACGTTTTTTAAAAAATGTATACATCTTAATTAAAAATGCTTTATTGCTGCCAGGCATGGTGGCTCATGCGTGTAATCCCAACACTTTGGGAAGCTAAAGTGGAAAGATCACCTGCGGCCAGGAGTTCAAAACCAGCCAACCTAAAATCAACCGAGTGAGACCCCTGACTCTAGAAAAAAAATTTTTTTCATCCCTTATTGCTGAAAAATACTAATGATCATCTGAGCCTTCAGTGAGTAGTAATATTTTTGCTGGTGGCAGACTGTGCCTTGATGTTGATGGCTACTGACTTAACAGGATAGTGGTTGCAAAAGGTTGGGGTGGCTGTGGCAATTTCTTAAAATAAAACAAAAATAAAGTTTGCCACATCAATTGACTCTTCCTTTCACAAAAGATTTCTCTGCAGTGTGCAATGCTGTTTGATTTTTTAGCATTTTACCCATAGTAGAAATTCTTTCAAAATTAGAGTTAATCCTCTCAAATCCTGCACTGCTTTATCAAGTAAGGTTTATGGAATATTCTCAATTCTTTACTGTCATTTCAACAATGTTAACCAGGAGTAGATTCCTTCTCAAAGAAACTACTTTCTTTGTTCATCCATAAGAAGCAACTCTTCATCTATTCAAGTTCGATCATGAGATTGGCAGTAGTTCAGTGCCGTCTTCAGGTTCCACTTGTAGTTCTAGTTCTCTTGCTATTTCCACCATATTTGAAGTTACTTTTTCCACTAAAATCTTAAACCCCACAAAGTCATCCAAGAGAGTTAGAATCAACTTATTCCAAATATCAGCAATGTTGATATTTTGGCCTCCTTACATGAATCACAAATGTTCTTCATGATATCTAGAATGATGAATCCTCTCCACAATGTTTTCAATTTACTTTGATCAAATCCATCAGAGGAATCACTATGGCAGCTACAGTCCTGGCCCAAAAGCTCCTTCAGCTGATAAACAACTTCAGCAAAGTCTCAGAATACAAAACCAACAAACAAAAATCAGTAGCATTCCTATACACCAACAGCCATTAGGCCAAGAGCCAAATCAGGAGCATGATCCCACTCACAATTGCCACAAAAAGCATAAAATATGCAGGGATACAGCTAACCAGGGAGGTGAAAGATCTCTACAATAAGAACTACAAAACACTGCTCAAATAAATTAGAAATAGAACAAATAGAAATAATTGTTCAAACAAATATCTCAAACAAATAGAAATATTACATATTCTATGTTCATAAATAGGAAGAATCAATATTGTTAAAATGGCCATATTGCCCAAAGCAATTTATAAGTTCAATGCTATTCCTATCAAACTACCAATGACATTCTTCACAGAACTAAAACTATTTCAAAATTCACATGGAATCAAAAAAGAGCCCAAATAGCTAAGGCAATCCTAAGCAAAAACAACAAAGCTGGAGGCATCATGCTACCCAACTTCAAACTACACTACAGGGCCACAGTGACCAAAACAGTATGGGGTATAAAAATAGACACATAGACCAATGGAACAGAATAGAGAGCCCCAAAATGGGGCCACACATCTACAATGATCTGATCTTCGACAAAGCTGAGAAAAACAAGCCATGGGGAAAGGACTCTGTATTCAGTAAGTGGTGCTGGGATAACTGGCTAGCCATATGCAGAAGATTGAAACTGAACCCCTTCCTTGCACCATATACAAAAATCAGCTCAAGTTGGATCAAAGACTTAAATGTAAAACCCAAAACTATAAAAACCCTGAAAGACAACCTAAGAAATACCATCCTGGACATAGGAACAGGCAAAGATTTCATGACAAAGATGACAAACACAATTGCAACAAAAGCAAAAATTGACAAATGGGAGCTAATTAAACTAAAGATCTTCTGCACAGCAAAAGAAACTATCAAGAGAGTAAAGAGACAACCTGCAGAATGGTATAGAATTTTTGCAAACTATGCATGTGACAAAGGTCTAATATCCTGAACCTATAAGGAGCTTATACAAATTTATAAGAAAAAAAAAAAATCCCATTAAAAAATGGGCAAAGGACTATTCACAATAGCAAAGACTTGGAACCAACACAAACGTCCATCAATGATAGACTGGATAAAGAAAAAGTGGCACATATACACCATGGAATACTATGCAGCCATAAAAAAGGATGAGTTCATGTCCTTAGCAGTGACATGGATGAAGCTGGAAACCATCATTCTCAGCAAACTATCACAAGAACAGAAAACCAAACACCACATGTTCTTACTCATAAGTGGGAGTTGAACAAGGAGAACACATGGACACAGGGAAGGGAACATCACACACAAGGGTCTGTCGGGCAGTGGGGGGCTGGGAGAGGGATGTCATTAGGGGAAATACCTAATGTAGGTGACAGGTTGATGGGTGCAGCAAACTACCATGTCACATATATATCTATGTAACAAAACTGCACGTTTTGCACATGTACCCTAGAATTTATAAAGTATAATAATAATAAAAGAGTGGGCAAAGGAATGAATAGATACTTTTCAAAAGACATACATGCAGCCAATGAGAATATGAAAAAAAGTTCAACATCACTGATCATAAGAGAAATGCAAGAAACTATCAACAGAGTAAAGAGACAACCTGCAGAATGGTATAGAATTTTTGCAAACTACGCATGTGACAAAGGTCTAATATCCAGAATCTATAAGGAACTTACACAAATTTACATGAAAAAAAAAATTCCATTAAAAAGTGAGCAAAGGAATGAATAGACACTTTTCAAAAGAAGACATGCATGCAACCAACGAGCATATGAAAAAAAGTTCAACAT
>NW_012109153.1:1116871-1140147 GCF_000951045.1 Mandrillus leucophaeus
CCATCTCAAAAAAAAAAAAAAAAAAAGTTCAACACTGATCATAAAAGAAATGAAAATCAAAACCACAATGAGATACCAATCTCACACTAGTCAGAATAGCTATTAAAAAGTAAAAAATATAACAGATGCTGGCAAGGGTGCAGAGAAAAAGGTAAACTTACACATTGTTGGTGGGAGAGTAAATTAGTTTGACCATTGTGGAAATGAGTGTGGCGATTCCGCAAATACCTAAAAACAGAACTACTATTCAACTCAGCAATCTCATTACTGGGTATATACCCAAAGGAATATAAATCATTCTATCATAAAGACACATACACACATACATTCATTGCAGCATTATTCACAATAGCAAAGACATGGAATCAATCTAAATGCCCATCAATGGTAGACTGGATAAAGAAAATATGGTACACATACACCACGGAATACTATGCAGCTATGTAAAAGAATTATATCATGTCCTTTGCAGGAACATGAATAGTGCTGGAGGCCATTATCCTTAGCAAACTAATGCAGGAACAGAAAACCAAATACTGCATGTTCTCACTTACAGTTGGGAGCTAAAAAATGAGAACACATGCACACATATAGGGAAACAACAGACATGGTGGTCTACTAGAGGGTATAGGGTGAAAGGAGGGACAAGAGCAGGAAACGTAACTAATGAGTACTAGGCTTAACATCTGTGTGACAAAATAATCTGTAAAACAAACCCCCACAACACAACTTTACCCACATAACATTTTAAATTCATGTACCCCGAACTTAAAAGTTTTTTTAAATGTATTTATTAAACAATGAAATGTGAAAGTTGAAACTACTCTTTGATCCATGGGCTACAGAATGTTGTTTTAGCAGGCATGAAAACATCATTAATCTCTTTGTAGATCTCCATCAGAGCTCTTGGGTGACTAGGTTCCTTGCCAAAGAGTAGCAATATTTTGAAAGGCATCTTCTTTTCTAAGCAGTACCTCTCAATAGTAGGTTTAAAATGTTCAGTAACCCATGCTGTAAATAATGTGCTGCAATCCAGGCTTTGTTGTTCCATTTATAGAGCAAAGGCAGAGTAGATTTAGCATACTTTTTAAGGGCCCTAGAATTTTTTGAATGGTAAATGAGCATTAAATTCAACTTAATGCTACCAGCTACACTAGCCCTTAATAAGAGTAAGCCTGTCCTTCAAAGATGTGATGCCAGCCATTACCTTTTCTCTAGCTATGAAGGTCACAGATGGCATCTTCTTCCAATAGAAGGCTCATTGCTATTTCATCTACATTGAAAGCTGTTGTTTAACGTAGCCATCTTCACCAATGATTTTAGCTAAATCTTCCGGACAATGCTGAAGTTTCTCCACTAGCACTTGCTGCTTCATCTTGCACTTTTATATTATAGAGATGGCTTCTTTCCTTTAACCTCATGAACAAACCTCTGCTAGTTTCCAACTTTTCTTCTGTAGCTCTCTCACCTCTCTCAGCCCTCACAGAATTGAAGAGATTTAGGGCCCTGCTCTGGATTAGCTTTTGCTTTAAGGGAATAGTGTGGCTGGTTTGATCTTCCATTCAGACCGCTAAAACTTTCTCCACATCAGCAGTAAGGCTGCTTCCTTTTCTTATCATTCATGAGTTCACTGGAGTAGCACTTTTCATTTCTTTCACGAACTTTTCCTTTGCATTCACAACTTGGCTATTTGGCGCAAGACACCTAGCGTTCAGCCTATCTCGGCTTTTGACCTGCCTTCCTCACTAAGCTTAATCATTTCTAGCTTTTGACTTAAAATGAGAGATATGTGACTCTTCCTTTCACTTGAACACTTATAGGTCATTGTAGGGCTATTAATAGGACTAATTTCAATATTGTTGTATGTAGGGAAATGGGGGAACTGAAGAGAGGGAGAGATATGGGAATGGCTGGTGAGTAGAGCAGTCAAAACACATATAATATTTATTAATTAAGTTTGCCATAGTATATGGGTGCAGCTTGTGATGCTCCAAAATAATTATATAGCAACATCAAAAATCACTGGTCACAGATCATCATAACAGATATAATAATAATAATAGTTTGAAATATTGCAAGAATTACCAAAATATAACACAAAAACATGAAGTAAGTACATGCTCTTGGAAACAGGGCACCAATAGTCTTGTTTGACACAGGGTTCTGCAAATCTCTCTTTGATCAGTTAAAAAAAATCTATGAAGTACAATAAAGCAAGGCATACCTGTAATCTCTTTGTAGTGGGAATCTATTGTATTTTCTATGTAATGTCTCATTCACCTTCTGGTAATCCCAGGATGTTATACAATTCTGATCTTTGTATGAGGGATCATGCACTGCTCTGCTTGAATCTGTATGCTTCTTGTAGAAGTGAATTTACTACTAATTCCAGGGATGATGCATATAACTCTGATCTTAGTTGTCAAAGGAGCCCATTCCTTTGGTCTTCAGGCTGGCTCAGAAATGGAACATGACCTATTCAGAGCCAATGGGATCTAGTCTGTGGATTTTGCTATGTATACCAAAAGAGAGGCATGTGATTCTTCCAGCTGAACTTGAACCTAGGAGTATATAGGCCTGGAACTCCTTATTACCATGTGGAACCTAAGAATAAACCACCATGAGGATTTATACCATAATAATTCAATTTCAATAATGGCAAAAAGTAAAAAAAAAAAAAAAAAGATTTTCCAAAAATAACCTGAATTTGAGGTTTTGAAATAAAGAGATTCCACAGTAGTAGTTCAGCTTCATCTTTCTATAAGTAAAGCCTTATTTTTAAATCTCTACTTGAAAGCACTTTGAAGATCAAGGTTTCTCCTTTTGTTAATTATTCATTGTCTTGCTTGTATTTGCAGATGCTTTTGATTTCACGCTATAATCTTCAATCTGAATATATGATTCAACTATTATCCAACCAAATGGAAAATAAAATCATATTTGTAAACACATAATGTCAGGAGAAGGGAAGCATGAGCACTTTAGGAATAATATTTTTGCCTAAAGAAATACAAAGCTTCAGCCTATATCATGACTATGATAGGTGATCAATTCCCCTATTATTTGGCAATTCTCAAAAACAATTTAGTTATCTGTGAGAGATCTTACTTAAAAACAAATATCAGAGAAAGGGGAAGAAAAAACTCAAACTATTATTTTCTTTATTATCTGTATTCTGAGTAATTCCTTAGGATTATTTAAAAATAATATAGCTTATGGCTTAGTTTTTCAAAAAGAGTTCAGAATAAACTCTTAAAAACTGATTTTTAGATTCTGATTTGCAGTGCCCCCTTAATAAAGTAATTTTAACCAAATTACATAAAGTAGAGATTAGTAGTCCACTTTTACTATACTTGATATTAGAATTATAATCTATCAAATCCCAAGTGCTAAGCCCTACATTATCTCCTATGTAAGTCCAATGATGACAGTATATTCAGGCATTACTTTGCATATCAGAAAATCATTCAAGGTCCTAAATCTAATATAATCATTAAAATAAGATATAAGAATTGCAGTGTTTCAAATAGAAAGTAGGAGAGGAACTTAAGGATCTAACATCTTCCTTGGCATATAAATTTATAATCTATAAGCAAAATACTGATACATTGATAGAGCAATGTTCTTACACTTCATGCCTTGGTAACTTTAAAGTAGTTACTTAGCACCTAAGTAGCTAAAATTCTTTGGTTAGGATTCATTACAGATTGGTTATTCATTCTTTCTTTCACTAATTAAGCCCTTATTATTCCTCTCTAGTGCTAGACCCTGAAAATACAAAGAAAAACAAGGTACTGCCCATTAGGAGTTCACAGCCTAATGAAACAAAAAAGAATATTAAAAAATCACTGCAGTTTAGTATGGTAAAGATTATTACAGAAATATGTACAAAGGGACAAGATTTTGAGTACTGGGGCAAGGACAATTATCTTTATCTGGAGAGTTAAGAAAGAGTTCACAGAAAAGAAACATTTGATCTGAAATCAGAATGATGAAAAGCCCTTCAAACTGAATTTACTCTATCAAAGGAGATGCCGTTGTCCTTAGGAATTTTTATTTGAAAGGTATTTGTAATTTTTTGTAATAGTATACTAACACAAATCATTTAGGTTCGGTTTGATTGGGAAAAGATGGACATTAGAATTGTCCCCCACCAAGCAAAAAGAACAGTTCACAAACCCTGGGAACATTAAATAAGTCTCAAAAATAACAACCACTTGCCAATTAAGAGCAAAACCCCAGCACATTCTCAGAATGTAGGATTTACCTGCTGTTGCAGTGGGGAGAAGGGCAAGGGAATGATGTGAGTAAGGGCCCACACTTTGATCCTTCTACCTTAGGGGCACTACGAGGCTCTATACTCTATTTGCAGAATCCCAGGCACCTTTTAGTGATTCCTTTATCGGGCTGATGCTCGTGAGGTCAGAATCAAAATAAGGAATTGGTCTGAAGAAGGATGGATCTCAAGTTTTCCAAGACAAGGGGACTGGCACACATCTGTGGGCCCACTTACGCTTGTCCCATGTGAACTAATTTTTGTACCATTTTGGTAGTGCAGGAGGTACATTCCCTCTTGACTTAAGACTTTTGAAATAACCCTCTACCTTTCAATTAATCACTTGTTAAAGTTCATTTTATAGCATGCCAGCTGCTGAAACAGTGATAATGATAGTTTTTAATTAACCTGGAAAGTTCAGAGGAGCAAGGAAGCAGAATGTGCCTTGGCTCCAGGGCATAAGCCAACTTTATAGACAAGTGATGTTAAAATCTTGCAGTTGCCAGAAGCAACTCCTGGCTGCATTCAGATTTGAGACACCAACATTTATAAGACATTTGACAAACTATTTTTTGTCTCCTCAGGAAATGAGTTTCCTCAATGTCCTGTGAGTAGCCATTTCTATGGAAAGACTAACGCACATTTAACATAATCCACTGCTTCTAAAGTCATCTTGACATTGTCTACATCTTAATAATCAAACTTAATTAAATCTATGCATTGAAATATTAAGTAAAAAGATACCTCAATCTTCACATTTCCCCCTCTTCTCATTGTGTCCACAAAAGAGGAAAAATACAGGATATTTAAGAGACCGGAAAATTCTACCAAACACTGCATACAATAATCTTTATGACAGCCAGTGCCAGCTATATTTTGAAATGTTTTCCAGAAATCGTACAGATCATGTGTTGGACACAATTGGCCTTTGGCTTGTCTCACAACATATGAAAAGGAATCCCAGAAACCTTGCTGCCACTTGCTCAAATTCCACAGAATTAATTGTATTTGGTTCAATCTGGGTCCCACTAGGAGGCTGAGTACAATGGCCAAGGAGTTATACTCAGGGTCAAGGACACTGTGGGCCACATATTATGTATGCAATTTTGAGATTTTTTTTATTTGAGAGACATTGCCTCCCAAAGTGCTGAGGTAACAAGTGTGAGTCATGGTGTCTGGCCTGTAATTCTGAGATTAATGTGCTGGGGCCCATGTTCTGGCAAAGTTGTCTTTTGGAACGCTTTATCCTTTTGTATTTAAAGTCAGGCCATAAAGGGGTGCATTTGTGCTTCTTCAAGTTCTAAACTGACTCTTCTTAACCCAGGCCTATCATCTGCAATTGTGTGAAGTATTTTGGGGAGACCCAGAAACATCTCAATGTGTCACTGGAGATAATTGCTGATATTTCTGTTGTGTTACTCTCGTATGTAGGATTTAGATTAGTTTCCCACCTGTTGAACTGCAGAACATTGATATGCATTTTGTGGCTTCCAAGTGTATGCAGAAAGCCTGATCCACTTGGGCCTTGGGGCTGGAGCTCCCCATTGGACGGCTTTGACCTCGATAAGCATTTTCCAGGACTTCTTGGAGAAAAGTTAGAGGTTAGGGTTAGGCTCACCCTATGATACCCTCAGATGGGTGCACAAGAAATGACATGTGCTGCACTTATTGCTCCTCTGTGGCATCATGAGTTTCCCTAGGGAGGTGATCTATTATGTGGATATCTGCTTTAGCAGCCTGGGGCAGACCAAATTACCACCATCCTTGCTCAAGAGGCCTATGGAGCTGATAAAAGAGTTCACACTCCAGAAGTGAAGAAACAGAGCTCAGGGATCACTTTTCAGAGCTGGGCTGGGAGAACTACTGAACGATGCAGCTTTAAATCTGACTCCAAATTTCTGTGTTTCCATATATCCAATACTTTTGTGAGTTTATGACTTTGTGGCCACCTAGGGGCATTCAAACTGACAACAGAGGAAAAATGTATGTATATTCTGCAGTTAGAGTTTGACTGTTCTTTTGAAGTCTTGGACATAAAAAAGTATAGTCGGACTTGAAGTCCATTTGAATTCACAAGAAAGTTTAGCATTACATTTGACATTGAAAGAAAAGAAGAGCTGTAGAACTCTTCAAATACTCATTGTAACTGTTGAAAAATTTGGATTGTTGAAAAAAATAGTTTTAAAACAGTTTTTTATTAATAGTAAGTATCAGGTATTAAATAAATTATCATTAAATGTTTTGATGAGAAACTATGAGTTCATTAAAGCAAGTCAAGTTTATTAAAATGTTAAATAAAATGTATTTGAAAGTTAGACATACATGCAATTTTGTCCTAATATTTTTTATTTATTTCTTCTTTCATCGTTATATAACATAAAGAAAACAATTTTTTCTTAACCAAGCCCCATGGAAATGCTCTTCTAAACCTCCTCCATTTTGCTCCTGGATACCAAACAAATACATCATCTTCTATGCATCCTATCATGTAAACATGGTTGGAAAGCACTTTTTGCAACAAATAAACCTTCGCTGATTTATACTGTTATTTATGTCTGCCCTAGCCATTGACTGAAAACTCCAACTGACGTTTGTAAAGATAACGGTCAAATCAGCGTGTGACCCAAGTATTCCAAGCCCTCATCAGCACAGGGTTACTAATGAGATAATATCAATATGCCATACCAGTTTTCACAGTTTGAATGTATTTCTCATCTCAGTTCTCAATTATTTCAGAATTCCCAATAGAATCAGTTCCCAATATCTCAGTCACAAATCAAGCAAGTTCAATTTGCAGCTTTGTCATCATTGGTTATTGTAGACCACCATTCACAAACATCTGAGGTTCCATTTGTACCACTCCAGTGACCCACCACTTCCAGGCCACATTCTAGCAGCTGAATATACCATTTCTGCTACAGGGTTCCAGAACCACTCCATACAGTCTACTCCCTTCCTAGGCCCATAAATGGGCAGAAATCTTGTCCAGTGTTCAGGCAGCTACCCATACCATTAATGCTAGCCCACTACTCTGCTCAAGACCTAGCTATCATTCTACCAAGAAATGAGAAACAAAATGGCTTTCTCTCCATTATGTCAGGCTCTTTTAGAGGTGCCCATAAGGAGATACTAGGCTGCAGTATCGTTTAGTTTTACATGCTCATAGACTTTCTCTTAAGGAGAGGAATAGCTGGGTTGAAGCAAGTTTAAATAACAGCAATAACTTTATCCCTAGAACCACTCTCTGCCACCCTTCTGTTTCAATGCAGCTCCTTCTTCCAAACTTTCTTCCCTTAACTTGTGTTTTCTCCCAGGCTTCCTGGAGTCCCTCTTTAACATTCAACTTTCCCCTTTTCCCCCATTCTAACACGGTGCAACAGCCATGCCTACTTGAACGTCAGTGCTCTTTTCACAGGAAAACCCTCAGAGCCCAAAAACAAAACAACCCATGCAAATATAATGATTCATTCTCTAATAAGATTCAACTGGAACAATGAATCATGTGTTATCTTGAGGCAAATGTATAAGTAGACAATCTTCAGAAGCTACGTATATATAAATATACTCTTTGTTTATAGTAGATCCATATTAAAGGTGAAAACTTCCTCATTCCATCTGTTAATGAGAACAAATTAGATGAAGTCCCATTATTCAGATATGCCCAAGTAATACTTAGATTGTTGACAAAGTTCATGGTTGGCCAAGCATGCTTAATAAATATTAATGGTGTCAAGCATGTTTGTAAAACCTGTGAATAAAGTAAAATGGTCTTGGTACAGTTCATTATAGTTTTCTGCTTCACAGCGAAAACAAGTTATATGGTATAGTCCCATGTTGCAAAACCATATTTCTACTCCATGAGTATGCTACAAAAGTCCTCCCAAATATTTAAGTAAATAGACCCATACATAAGTAAAAATATCAATGGGGGAAGGCAAGCAAATTTTTCTAACCCACATGATCTAAGCATTACTATAAATTAGGTACTGTAGTAATTTCAGACTAACCTAGAGTATTATGAATTGTTAATGGTTCAGATCAAAACTGCATGAAAGATATTTTATATCCACTCTAAAAACTGTACTAGAAATGTAAGAATCAAAAGGTCTGAATGAACTATGCTACCAGCATCCTAGTATATACAAGAAGTTCTAGATCGAAATCCTCAGCATGGCTTGCCAGTCCTTTCATTACCTGGCCTAGGCCTTCTTTCCATCTTCCACCTCCTGTCAGCCATGTCAGCATCCTGCTGTGCTTCTGAGAAGCCCCTGAACACACCAGACTCTTTTAGGTACATTCTTCCTGGACAGTCATTTCTCTTCCATTCATTTCATAAACTTCAACTCATATCTCAGGTAGCATTGTTGAATGCCCCCTTTGAAGGTTTCTCTGTCCTCTTGTCTCGCCAAAGTTATATTAGAGTCATTTGTTTGCATCTCCTCTTCTTTTTGGTGAGTGCCTTGGCATCAAGAACTGGGCCCTTCTTAGGTCAGATGTTTATTATCTGGGACACTGACTGAGTATATTCCCTGGTTGGATTTGGGAAAGTAGATGGGTGGATTCAGAAAATGTATTGAGCACCAGTTATGAGCTTAGCAGAGTGCTCTGTGCCAAATACCGTATATACAGCTCTACTTTTTTATAATAAGATTAAGGATGTATTAGTACCCAATTTTACACATATTTCAAAACATTCCAGTTGATTAGAGTTAAATGCAAAAAGTCAAAAAAGGAAACTTTAAAGATAATACGTATGAACAATTATCTGAACTCTGAGAGGAAAAGGCTTTTCTCCAAAAGTAGTGGAGAAAATGATAAAGAAAAAGATTAATTTGACTACATATTAAGTTAATGCACAAATAAAGTTAATGCACTTAAGTTAATGCACAAATAAAGGTGTTTTTAAAAAATCATTGAATGAATGAATGCTCAAGCTGAAAAGGATTTTTGTTCACTCATTGGTGTTATACAAATATATCAACAGCACCATGATCAAAAGTTTCAGAAAAAAATACATGTAGGTCAGCTTTCCTCATTATAAATGTTCAAAAACTTTTGAAAAATTATTACTAGGGTATATACAAAAAATTTTCCTGTAACAGGCATTTACCTATTTAAATTTAAAAATAGTAATTTCCTGTAATAGTCATTTACCTATTTTCCTGTAATAATCATATACCTATTACCTATAGTTTCTGGAAAATAGTGGGCATTAGCTTAAAATTTACCAGGTGAAGCAATAAATCTGAACCAATTCCTTCCCTGTCCCTCTTATGACCGTCCAGCAATCTGGAACAAAAACAGCCCCTGGCCAAGACTTAACTGATAACGTTAACTTCTTAACATAGTGCTGCTCCAAACAACCCACAAGGATATCAGACGTGGTATCTATGTAAATAAATGCATATACATGTATATTGGTGTATAATTCATGAATATTTATATGCATGTATTTATTATTGTAAGTCTCCTATAGAACTATTATTGGAATTTGTAATGTCATGTTGCCTTAAGTAAAGCCCCTTATAATGAGATAATTCAGCATCTAAAGCCTGTAATATAACATTCAAAAAAGACTAGGCTTAGAATTTTGTTCTATGGCAAATAGTATCTTAATGACATATCTATGTGTTTTAAGAAATGTTCACAAAATACCAGAGATTAAAGTAAAAACTCGTGTTCTTCTGTTAATAGAGTCTAATTGCTTGCAAAGGAATTACACCTTTGTTTTTAATGTAGTAATCACAGTTTGAATCTTTTAAATGTTCACAAACATTCCAAAGGGAATCAAAAGTGCTCGATGAAGAAATATGTCTTCAAAAAAAGGGGAGCATAAAGACCATTAAAACTCTGTTTTCTAAATTGATTTTCTCCACTTTGACACAGAATTAAGATGAGCGAAACATTCACTATTAGCATATTAAACATTCAGCTAATTATATAGCTCCAATATTCTATTTTAATGGTTGGATTTATTTACACATAACATTGTCTACCTTATGTATTTCCCCTCACAGAACTCATATATTAAACAATGAATGTCCATAAATATTTCCTCATTTAATAGTGTTAGTCTTGATGAAACATCTTCTTGATATTTTGTGATGATATAACTTCACTTTCTAATTATATGCACTCATTTTGCCTGGTTTGTAATATACAACTAAACATTATTCCATGTACATATGTAATGACCTTCCCATATCATTAGATCAGAAATACTACTTAATCAAATTAATGATGTATCCATTACTCTATTATGCTGTTATTGGCAGTAGATGTAAAATAATATTTCCTCTTTATTAAACTGAAATTTTTGGTATCAGAAACTACACAGACAATTTTCATCCCTTTGAAACTAAGTTTTTGTTTGAAGAATCTGACTGCTAAAGACTAGCAGTCTCAAGTAAACATTTGAACTGTTTTTTTTTTTTTTCTTTTTTTCTGAGACGAAGTCTCGCTCTTATCCTGAGGCTAGAGTGCAATGGCGCGATCTCAGCTCACCGCAACCTCCGCCTTTTGGGTTCAAGCGATTCTCCTGCCTCAGCCTCCTGAGTCGCTGGGATTACAGGTGCCTGCCACCACCATGCCAGGCTAATTTTTGCATTTTTAGTAGAGATGGGGTTTCACCATGTTGGCCAGGCTGGTCTCGAACTCCTGACCTCAGGTGATCCACCCACCTCGGCCTCCCAAAGTGCTGGAATTACAGGCGTGAGCCACCACGCCTGGCCACAGTTGAACATTTTTAACAAAACAGATAAAAACTATTGTTATGACCAGGCACAGTGGCTAACACTTGTAATCCTAGCACTTTGGGAAACCAAGCCAGGAGGATCACTTGAGCTTGGGAGTTCAAGACCAGCCTAGGCAACATAGTGAGAACTCATCTTTACAAAAAAAAATTTAAAATTTGCCAGGCATGGTGGCAGACACCTGTAGTCCCAGCCATTCAGGAGGCTGAGGAGGGAGGATCACTTGAGCCCAGAAGTCCAGGCTGCAGTGAGTGGTGATCACGCCACTGCACTGGAGCCTGGGTGACAGAGCAAGAGCCCATCTCAAAACTACAACAAAATCAACAACAACAAAAAACAACTATTGTTATCATGACTGCTTCCCTTAACACATTAAATTCACAACTATTCACGACTTTATCCTTACCCCGAACTCCTTGTACCTGTTCTGCTTTCATTCCTACTCTGTAACTAAGTTGTCCTAAGGAATAGATGAAGAGGAGGGCCAAAAATCAGACATGGTATTGGAGGCAGGGCAGAATAAAGTGTAAATAAAGGAGCAGAAAGGTGAGAAACCAGGGAGTCTTTTCTCACAGAATTCTGCTTGTGAAAGAGAGACTGTGAACCACAAAAGAGGAGGTAACAGGCAGAATTTGTTTGGAAATAACGGGGACGTCTGAGGAAAAAAGAGCCCCAAAATTGAATAAAAGGACCTCTTTGTGGTGATCTGCTATAATAATGGAGACATTTCCCCAGGAAGTATAAATGAAATCAGTTACACACACGAAGAACAGAAGGTTGCTAAATTCAAAACAAGTGCAGTATTAAACTTACAGCACTTCTGTGTCATGTTCATCAAAGCACTTTTTATCGATAATGAAAACTAGAAAAATACTATTCAACAACAAAAAAATAAGGTCTATTTACATATGCCGATGTGGCAAAACTGCAATATATAATATGAAATATAATTCTATTTGTACAAAAATTCTATATGTTTGTGTGTGTGTGTGTGTGTGCGTGTATATATATATATATATATTTTTTTATGAGACGGAGTCTAGCTCTGTCGCCCAGGCTGGAGTGCAGTGGCGTGATCTCAGTTCACTGCAACCTCCACCTCCTGGGTTCAAGCGATTCTCTTTCCTCAGCCTCCTGAGTAGCTGGGACTACAGGCGTGTGCCACCACATCCAGCTAATTTTTGTATTTTTAGTAGAGACAGGGTTTCACTATATTGGCCAGGCTGGTCTCGAACTCCTGATCTCAGGTGATCTGCCCACCTCAGGCTCCTAGAGTGCTATGATTACAGGCATGAGCCACTGCAATGATTTTTTCAATTGTAGAGGATGTAGCTACTTTAATATTCAGTATATTCTGTGCGTGAAAAAGTGTCTTCCTATTCCCATATAATTTTAGGATGATAAAAAAGCTTATAGCTACAATATGACTTAGTAGAAAGGGGCCGGGCTTTGAACTCAAACAGACCAGAGCTTAAATCATGGCTATAGTAGATGCTGGCAATATGACCTTGCCAAATTAGTTAATCTGTGAATTTTAGTTTCATCTACAAAACGTGCATACTATTTGCCTTGAAGGATTGTTGTGAGGATCTGAATAAATAAAGCACCTGGCTTGGTGCCCAGAAATGTACAGGTATTCCATAGTTATAGTTGCGATCACTCTCACTTACATAATCATTCAACAGCCAGCACTTTTGTAGAGTTTACCTGGGTAAGGCCCTGTTCTAAGCACTTTGCATGGACTAACTAATTCAATCCTCTCAACAACTCTACATGGTAAGTACTATTATTAATACCCCTTTCACAGAAAGGAAACTGAGGCACAGACTAGAAAAGTGACTAGAACAAGGTCTCACAGTCTGACTTTGCACTCTGTGCTCTTTATCCCTAAGGTTTGCTGCCACAAATCCAATTCAGTGTGTCTTTTTATAGTTACACATGCTTTGGAAGAATATTTCACATGATTTACTCATGTGGCTACATTATCTGAATAGGCAATAATTTGAGGATTTAGAATCAATGTTTGCATTGTAATAGTTAATTCTACAGTTTTTAGATATATTTGAAAACACTTTGAGCTTTATAATCTGATAGGTGACCATGTTTGTGTGTCTTGAAAATTATTCAAGCCTATTAGTGCATAAAATGTTCTTAAAAGTCATCCTAGTTTAAGCATATTTACAAAAGAAATATTTGCACAATGTGTAATTTATATCTAGTAAAAATAAATTGCCATACACTTTTGTCAAAGCTACTCATGGAAGAGATTGGTAAGAAGAATGATAAAAACATGACCATCAGCCTTTCTCTCATTAAAAAAATTTACATCTTATCATATAAGCATGTGTTTTATAGTTTTAAAAACTGCAGTAAAACTGAAATACAAAAGTTCAAAAACTACATGAATATGTATATAATAATTTTGTTTTAAAAATAGTCACGGCAATGTCTTTGTGATAGTTTCATATAATATGTTAAGCACTTCTCTCAGAAATGGAAAAGTGACTTATCTGCAGATAATGGGAAGGAGAAAGCCTGAGGTCAGTGCTCTCCATCAGCAGCACAGCTGATGGGAAGAAAATGACCAACATCTTTAATCTAGAATTGAGTAAGATCTTCCTCTTTGTGTATCATTTAAATGAGAAAATGCCATGTCTTTCCATCCTTTTTTGTTGGTCTTTTAAAAATAGAATCATGAGGCTCTTAGAGTCCCCTGCCTCTTATAGGTACATTCTAGAAGAATTCTAGAAGAATAAAGGATAGATTACATATGATTTATTCTGTTCTTCATAAAAATGGGAAGCAAATTAGTCAGGAGTTCTCCAGTAACAATAAACTTCATACATATCAGAAAATAATCTACTTATTTTTAGCCACATTATCTTTAAATAAAGGGGTGGCACGTTCTCAGATGCTTCCATGTCAAGCACAATACCTACATGTCATTTCTAATGCTCCCTAAAGCTATTATTTCCTTTGAATTACTTCATAATTGTGTTCCCTAAGTTAGGTAACAAAAAACAATATCAAATATTAAATAGAAGATTACATTTCTATTTTAATCTATTTTTTATGATAACTTGTATCACTAGACTTGCTTTCTAACTTTTTAAAAACTTTGTGTTCATTATCAATGATTCTTCTGAACATTTTTTTCCTCATCTCTAATTGTATTGCCCAGCCACTTCTAACTTGCTTTCAGGCCAAGGAAGATTTCAGTGCATATTAGATTACAAAACACTGTCAAACTCAAATGAAGACTTTAACTCCAATTTAATCCATTAACTCTGGCCAGACACTCCCTAAATATATGGTATGTCTACTTTTCCTGAATCACAACAGGATTAGTTCTTCTTCTCTAATGCATATGTTGCTAAAAATGAACTAAAACACCCTGGAACTTGCTCTTATTTTTACCAAAAAGAAAAAAAAAAAAAAAAAAACAAAGCAGATTTGAGAACAGTGGGTGAAGTAGGGTGAAAACAAGAGCTGATGTTCATAAGTTTACGGAATCTCACAGCAGAAGTCAGCTCATTTTAGAAGAACATAGAAAAAAGGGAAATTTGCACACAGACACTACAGCTGGTGGAATTTAAGGTGAAGCTGCACCTTAATCTGATGATAGTGTAGGAGAAATGCATGACAGTTTTTTTCTTTGCCTTCCCTAAAAATCCCTTTTGCTTGACATTTAGTTTGGGTCAAGAGGGGCACTTAGAGTAAGAAAATTAGCTTTTCTATTAAAAATTTAGCCAGAGTAGGAAATTAGTAATTTTGACTCCTGAGCCAGCCAGTATATTAATAAGATATATTTTTATAAAGTAAAATGCTTGTTCTTTGCTCAAAAAGAAGCTGTCATTTCCTTTCCCAGTTCTCATTTGCTTTCGCTTTATACAATCTTAACAAGCATAGTTATTTATGCCAGATTAGCATCAGCAAATTAGAATTAAATAAAGTAGATACACTGACAGAAAAATATGACAACTGACAAATAGCATAAGAAGACTGAAAAGTACAAAGCAGGCACAAGAATTTTCAGCAAAGAAACGGGATCAATTAGCATGGGCAAAAATAAAACTCAATAGACCCTGAGGTCAACAGAGCAGTAGAGTATATAATAATTACCTGAGGCTTGCTTAAATAAGGCAAGGAAGTTTAAATGGTAATTCTGAACTATTTCTATTTCCTAGTGGCGTGGTGGAATTCTATTATTTACAAAATGGCTATCTAAAATGATGCCTTCACCAGGAATTTGGGGTGCCTAAACTATTGATGCATAGTAATTATAAAGAATCGATCAATATATTAATACAGGACTTTGAGCTGCTATTAAATCTTAGGAAGTTAATGTAACTTTTTAAACTTTGAATATTAAATAAAAATAAAAGCACACATAAACCTGTAGATTTGTTTAATTTTGTTTTATATATATATATCTCTGTGTGTGTGTGTGTGTGTGTGTGTGTGTATATATATATATTCTTTTTTGGAGACGGAGTCTTGCTTTGTCTCCCAGGCTGGAGTGCAGTGGCACAATCTCCATTCGCTGCAAGCTCTGCCTCCTGGGTTCACGCCATTCTCCTGCCTCAGCCTCCGGAGTAGCTGGGAGTACAGGTGCCCACCACCACACCCAGCTAATTTTTTGTTTTTTTAGTAGAGACGGGGTTTCACTGTGTTAGCCAGGATGGTCTCGATCTCCTGACATCATGATCCGCCTGCCTCGGCCTCCCAAAGTGCTGGGATTACAGGCGTGAGCCACCGTGACCAGCCCATTTTGTTTTATATTTTAAAACACTCCAGTGGTAAATTGTATACTTTGAAAAGTTGTCTTAATTCTTTGAGATTACTAGGGGTTAACTTAGAACACTGAATTAAGTAGCAATTTACTCTAGTGAAAGGGAAAGTTATTTAAGTTAGCATAACTTATTCTATGAATTTCTTTGAAGACAAAGAACATTAGCTCGTGTGTACAAAAATCTGGATGATCTTATTATTCAATAATAGAACACAACTGAAAACGTGAAGCTTCTCAGTCTGAAGACATCCCCAAAATATAAATTTCTTCAGTTTCTTCAAATTTTGACTTAAATATAAATGTCTATTAATTCATTGGAGAAAATTTATTTATCTTCAATTTTGTCTGTTACACTTTTATTTAGTATTCTTGACTCAGAAGCACAGAGGTATTGATCTCTTCTTAATTTATTTATAATTTAATCACAAGCCTAATTGAAGTATATTGGCACCGATGGTTTTATTTTGAGCAGAATAATGTTACTTTTACAAGGAAAGCAATTTGAATCAGAGTAAGATTTGCTTATATTCTCTTACATTGCTTAGTGAAAATATAACTACAATGATACGAACTTTCAAGAGTCCAATTTGGCAGCATTTGAAACATAAATACTTTAACCCAGTAATTTTTCCTAAGAATATAAAGAAGTGAACAAAGATGACTATAAAAGACTGTTTACCTTAGCATTTTTCTAACAGAAAAAAAGGATAACCTCAAATGTGCTAGAATAGGTGAATTTGTTCAACAAATTATGGCATATCCATATAGCAGAATATGTTAATAGGAAATATTAACTTATGTTTATTTTGAGAAAGAGTTCATGATATGTTATCTGAGAAGAAACAGGTAAAAAGCCATAAGCATTATATGATTACATTTTTGAAGGATGTTTATATGTTTAAAAAAATTTCTAAAACATGTCCATTAAAATGTTAACAGTGATTATGCCTGAATAACATTTATTTTCCTCTTTTTCCTATATTTTCACAATTTTTCAATGAGCAAACATACAGTTTGTAAACACAGAAAAATATAACTAATGCAAAAAGATTTGTCTTAGTTAATTGTATTATAAAACATGTAAATATCTATTAATTAAGCACGACACAAAGCTGTCTCATGTTATTCAAGCTTGATTTCACAAAATGACTGTCTAATCGACCCATAAGGCTTTTGTTGACTTCACCAAGGCTAATGCCATTCATAACCTGTTATACATCTTCAATCCTTCCCTTTACGTTGAGACTAGGGTAGCAAGTACCCCCTCACCTTCCATCCTCTCATATTAGCCAAACTCCTTAATCCCTCCAGAACCATCTTAAGTGCCTTCTCCTAGATGAAGCTTCCACTGATCATCTCCCCCTGCAGAGGGTCACTACTCACTCCTTGCACCCATGGACAGCAAGCACACCAACTTGCTGCATCTCCTACTTTGAATTACAATCACTTGTTGATCCACTGTCCCCCACTAGACCTGGAGCTCCTAGGGATGGGAATCATGTCTTATTCATCTCTGTACTGCCAGCACTTAACTGCCATGCGGCGGAAAGTATGGAATAAATATTCATTAAATGAATTAATCTATTTAGATCTCCTCAATCATTCAGTTTCTCATTGAATTAAATACATTAAAAAGAGAAAAGATAAATCCCTAGTAACATGTCTGGTACATAGGAGTTTAAAAAAATACTTGATTAATGAATAACCATTATTAACATATCAATCACTTAAAAACATTTAGTATGTATTTTCTCACACAATTTGCTAATTTAAAAAGAGACATTTGAAGAAAATTTATGAGAATTCTAAGACACAAAAACAAAGGAAAACATTTACATCCACCACTATATTTATATTTGCTCTTGATTCTCTTTTTCATTTGTATAGAAACAATTTGCAAAAGTTGAAAATTACGTTTACCCTTCCCAAGAAAATAGGAAGATGAACATGCCTTTTAATGGCACTGATGTAAGTTTACCAGCGTCAGTTAACCAGAAACATAAGAAACAGCAGAAATAAAGTTCATAACATTTGCACTCTAATTCCACTTGGAAGAACCAATCTTATAAAAATAATCCAATGTACATTAAAAAATGCATTAGTGTACATAAAGCAGCAGTATTCATATTTATATTAAAACAAACACAAACTAGCTATCAAATAATAGGGTAACTGCCAAATAATAGAAAATACTTCCACAAAAGAGACTATTAAGCAGTATTAAAAATTAGAGTTCTTAATAACGCTGGGAAATTATTTTACAACAGTAGAAAGTTAATGAAATCATAACACAAATCTATCTATCCAATATGTGCTTAAATAAATAAAAACATAAAGAATAAAGGTATGTATTATATCTACATTGTAACAGTGGTCACTTCAGGAAACTGAGATAATAAAATTTTATCCTGTTTGTAGGTTTCTCTACTATCATGTTTTCAATGATTAACACATCTTACTTTGTAATTTGAGGGAAAAACATACACAGAAAGGAGCATATACCTAGAATGTTAATTTTTATAGCTGCTAAAATTAAGGTTGATTTTTATTTCCTTTTCATATTTTTTTGCAATTTTCCACAAAGGTAAGATTTATTTTTAAAATTAGAGTAAAACTAAGTACTACTCTAAAAATGAGATGGAATTATTGTTTTATAACCATAAACAATGAATAGGTAGAATGCAAGATTTTGGAGGCAGTGAAAATACTCTGTATGATACCATAATGGTGGATACATGTCATTTTGCATTTGTCCAAACCCAAATCCACAGAATATACACCAAGAGTGAAACTTAATGTAAACTATGTTCTTTGGATAATAATGCTGTGTCAGTGTGGGTTCATTAATTGTAACAAATGTACCACTCTGCTAGGGATGTTGATAGTAAGGGAGGTTACGCTTATCCAAGAGTTCTTGGTATAGGAAATATCTCTGTCCATCCTTGCAATTTTGCTATGAACCTAAAATTGCTCTAAAAAGTAAAGTATTTTAAGAAGTCTATCCTGAATATATGCAATAATTTAATTAAAATAATTTTCACTAGGATGTTGTTTATAATAAAAATGTAAGGGAAAAAACCTTAAGGGTTCAATAATAGAAAATTGAATGAATTATTAGTGTATCCATATAATGGGATACTATATATATACACACACATATATACTATATATATATATATAGCTAAAAGTAATAGTATGAGTAACTAATGGCGTGGAAAGATGTTTGTCTAATGTTAAGTTGAATAAAGTGAATTACATAATTGTATTTATATTAACCTCCTTTTTACTAGTAGGCAAAAATGTTTGTATTAGAAAAAGAAAGAAAGATTAAAACGAAAATGTCAGTGGTGTTTATTATTGAATTGTAACATTGCAGATCCTTTTTACTTTCTTATTTTCTACTTGTTTTAAGTTCTAGATTTTCTAAAACAGACAAATATCACTGTGTATACAAAAAAGTTTTAAAAATACATTACAAAAAAGAGGGAGAAGAACTAAGAAATACATACCCAGGTATTAACTATACCAAAAAATAAAAAATTCTAGGTATGTTTCAACTTTCAGATGGACCCACTGAATTATTTTACTTCTAAGTCAATACTCTTAGCCATTTTGCATAATCCTGAAAGACACATAAAGACAGTGGCATTCAACACCAGATATTAAATGGAGTGATTCTTAACTTTAGTTAAGGTCAAAGCTATGGACTAACTCACAAACAAAATTTAGTTTTTCAGGACACAATCTTTGGAAGGTATTCTGCTATCTCAACTCTGTCATTGTTCAGGCAATTATACATACTTAAAAAAAAAAATCAGTTGTGCCAACATTGCACAATGGTGAGGAAAATTGTCATTCTCATAAATGGAAAAACTCCTGTTTGAAGCAAGAAGAATTTTTATTTAGCAAAATATTGTGTTCAATAACTTTGTGGTGAAAAGACATTAATCAGCATATAACTGAACTGCCTCAAAGCAAGCCCAATGGAGAACTGAGGACTAACTAGCCATTTGGGGATTTTGAAGCAAAAACATCTAGGAAAACATGCAATGGAGATTTAAAAAGAAACAAAGAGAGAACAGGAACATAAAATGGGGTCAAAACCCCAGTAGAAGAGACAATAAAAATCCCTCAGAACCAGAAATGGTTGCGGTATTTTTAAGAAATTGACTATCCGATATACAATTTTAGATTGCTGAATCACAAACCTTCATTAAAATTAGCTGCAGTTGATACTTTTGATAGCAAAGGGGTAGAGACCTTGTCCAGTGGTACATTACAAAATAAAAATACAGTCAGAAGCAAGCAGCAAAATTGGAGGTAGACACTGTGAATTTAAGAAGCAGGAAAAAAAAGCCAAAAATAATTACATGCATTAACCTCACCCCCAAAGAATCCTCAAAAATGCTGAATATTTTACTAGATCATATATTGGGGGTAGCAACACTAATATTACCTAATATTCTAAGACAATGTGACCTTACGCCTGGGATTAGCAGAGACTAAGAAGTGCACTAAAGATAAAAAAACAAGTGTTTTTTGATCCATACGAAAGACTTTAAGAACATTACCAAATATAATTCTCATAGGAATCATGTGGTTTTGTATTTCCCATATGATTGAGAAGGAAGCCTCTGAGAGTTCCCTATACAAGGCCACAAAGCCAGTGGCAGAGTCAGGATTTCAACAGAGGGCCAATCCACCCTAAAGTCTTTGCTTTCCTCTCAAGGATCCATGGTGCAAAGCAGTATTTATCAACCATGTATTCATACCAGTATCACTAAGAGAGCTTGAAAGAATTACCCAGTCCTGAGTCCCACCTAAGACAAATTAAGTCAGAATCTAGTCTATGTAGTTGCAGCTCTAGGCATGACATTTGAGAAGTGCTGGGCTAGAACAACAAATGTTTTAAATTTTTTATGAGTTTTATTTTACACTGCTCAATTGCATATAGTTATAACCATTCTTCAGAGTTTGATATGCATGTTTTTGCCAGATAGCCACCTATTCACAATTTGAACAATTTTGGATGAGTTATTGTTTGTGTGTGTGTGTGTGTGTGTGTGTGTGTTTGTTTCAATGTGACTCCCATGAGATATTCCATAATCAACATATTGGGTAGAATTTTAAGGCATTTCCTTTGATTCCCTTTTGCACAATTCTAAAGCACAGCTATTTCAAACACCAGATGTCATCAGAGTGGCTTTCAGATGCTTAAGCAAACTTTTTCCTTGTTGTTTTTTTCTCTCATATAAACCTGCCTAATGAAACTACTACACTACTGTATATTTGTCAGATTCCAGATTGTTTGGGAATTAGAAAATTTTATTAATGAAAAATAAACCTTTAGTGCAACCGATTTTTGCAGTTCTGCTTTTCATTTACACAGCTTTCTGTTACTTACTTATCATGACTTTGACAAAATTGCCCATAATACACCAATGAATGCAGGAAAAGAGACACTAATTTTCCTTGTAATCTCAACTTAAATATGCCTAAAAGCAGAAGGTATGCCTACCTTTTTTTTCTATAAAACACTAAATTCGAGTAATAGAACTACTACTAAAATGTTAAAGACTCTTGTAATATCTTCTAAAAATATGTAAAAGTTATTCTAGCTATTCATAAAAATGTTCCAATTAGATAATTTTGTATTTGCATTTCAATGGCTTAAGGCTACCAGTGTTCTTCGCAAAAAGTCCAATACACATTTCCTTCAAAATGAGCTATAATTGGGAACAACAGAAATCCCTCTTGCTAGTAGACCTATGCCTTGTTCATCTGGAGAAGAGACAAAAAGTAACAATGCTTGAGATCAGCAAGATGAAAACAAATGAAAGAAGTCACTCCAAGTACTCTGAGGCAAATAAACCCTCATGTATTCTTAGTGCATGTGCTGGTTATCAGACTGTTACCTTAATCTGGCACCTGCAGTGAAAGGTACTTTCTATAAAAATAACTGAATGCACTGAGGCCAAGGCCCATTAACTTTAGTTACATATTAGCCCCTGAAATATAATTAACTGATGCTAATTCCTAATATGCTTAGTAGAGAGAACCAAATTTATTTTATATGTCATTTATATGCCAGCACTTCTCAGCCTTTTGGCTAAAATTGAGTGTATTGTTTTATGTATCAGACATGAGCTTACATCCACGACGAAACTGTTTTGCTGATATCAGTGCTCTTGTCCTCCTTGCACACTGCAGTCCATGGATGACCACATGATTATCAATGACAGTAGCCATAAAAAGTACTATACTGTGTAAATTTCATGGTTTGTGACAATATTTTTCTTTTTCTTTCCTTAAGATTTCTGTTTTAAAAGCAACTGTCTCAAAAGTTTTCTCCATTTCTATATTTTAAACAGAACCTATGATAAACGTGTACACACATATGCACACATATACTACACACACATATATATTCCCATATATGCTATACATGAATATTTATATTGTGATTATACCTGACTTATGGTCCTATGATTTGTCTGAAGTGAAGATCATTTGACTACTTTTCAAGGTAAAGAATTATTAATACTATGACAATTATGTACCATAGTGTTTCCTTACAAGAATGTATCTTCAACATATATTGCATTGCTTATATAATTTTCTATTTTCTTCTGCAATTTATAGCACTAATTCTGGAAATCCTAAAAAGGGGAATATTAGGTTTCTTTTGTTTTCTTTTTATATAAAATATCTCCTAGAATGTTTTCCACTTTAAGCTAAGATATATACCAAATTACATTTGTAGTTTATTTTTACTCCACAGTTTTCAAAGAAAGTATGATTTGTTTTAGGTTTTCATATACTAGTCACATATACTATTGAAAATTTGATGATGCTATGTCACAAGAAAATAAAAATGTCAAAAATGAATTCATTTTAAAGATTATAGTACATGGCATAGTACATGATTATAGCTATGGCATCCCATAGCTAACAGGAACAATCTTAAAGCTCTCCATAATTGGAGAATATTAGAAAGAAAGTCATTAGAAAGAAACGCCATTATATAAATTATGGCATTCTTTCACCTTTCAATCAATTAAGGTCATCTTCCTTAGAGAGAAAGGGCATACAAATTTTGTAAGAGTATACCAAAAAAGACATTTAAAATGCTTAAAAAGACATGGAGCACTTAGGTGAATGAAAAGGTTTAGGCCGGGCGCAGTGGCTCACGCCTGTAATCCCAGCACTTTGGGAGGCCGAGGCAGGCGGAACACGAGGTCAGGAGATCGAGACTATCCTAGCTAACATGGTGAAACCCCGTCTCTACTAAAAGTACGAAAATTAGCCAGGCGTGGCGGCTCGTGCCTGTAGTCCCAGCTACTCAGGAGGCTGAGGCAGGAGAATGGCTGTGAACCCAGGAGGCGGAGCTTGCAGTGAGCCGAGATTGT
This sequence comes from Mandrillus leucophaeus, assembly GCF_000951045.1. Taxonomy (NCBI): domain Eukaryota; kingdom Metazoa; phylum Chordata; class Mammalia; order Primates; family Cercopithecidae; genus Mandrillus; species Mandrillus leucophaeus. Next base: position 1,140,101 of record NW_012109153.1, read on the forward strand.
GCCACTGCACTCCAGCCTGGGCAACAGTGCAAGGCTCCATCTCAAAA
>NW_012109153.1:1140197-1154954 GCF_000951045.1 Mandrillus leucophaeus
GGTTTAAGAAAAACGGGAACTTCTGTCTAGTGCAACTACTCTTATTACATGGATACAACTCAAATCTGTACACCTCTGGCCTCTGTTTCTCTGCTTGTCTCCCAGAAATCTCTCAGATGTTTGTATTGCTATCTCAATTGCATGAGAGTCTTGTCATCACTAACATTCATTAAGCATCACTGGGTACTTAATAGATGTTTCTGAACATTATGACAGGTACCCTAGGGAGATGCAATAGAAATAGAAAATATGGTTCCGACATCAAGGAACTTTCAATAGTACTGATTATCCATGCTATATAAATGGACTAAAATAGGGTTTCCAAAGAAACATAAATTAGTGCAAATTAAAATAGTGCCAATAATATATGTATACTGAGGTGACACAGTGGGTGATCTAAGTAGGGGAGACAATCAGAATGTTTTGAATCACATATTAAAGGATCAAAAAGACATGGATTAATGAGCTAAGGAAGGAGAGTTTTTCAGAGGGTAGAAGGCTTAACTAAAAGAATGGGATAGAAATAAATCCTGAAGCAGTGTGGGGTAGTAGAAAAATCTGAAAGACTATGCAACAGGCTATTAGTCTGACTTTTCTCATCTATCTTTTTAAAAATATCACTAATTTATTATCTTGTGGTTATACTCCAGCACAAAATCTCCTAAGCTTTTGCTTTTCATTGACCCCTTTCATGAGAAGAAATACCCTTCAAACAAATTATGCCTCTAACCCAATTCCTGCTCCATTAAAAACACAAAATTAATGGGAAAAGAAAAAGCTATTGTTATTAACTTCCATTTGTCTTCAACATAATGTCACAAACAAGTTTTGTACTCAAAAAAGTGAAGGCACTGTGGTATCATTAATATTAATATTAATATTAATAGGAACCATGCTGTGAACTGCCACAGGGACCTTCATAGTCCCTGTTCTCCCCAGTCCCCACTTACAGAATGGAAGCCCCAAAATAAGAATGAAGAAACATTAATTTCCCTTTACATGTATCAAAACCTCACTGTATGTTGCTGATTGTCATTGTAGCAGTAATAGCAGTAGTAGTAAATTATATTGACTATATTTACTATGTGGCAGATACCATTAGATGCACTTTACACGTATTATTTAAACCTAGCAACTACTAATAACCATTATTATTTCCATTTCATAGGCAAGAACATTGAAGCCCAAATAAGCAACTCGCCCCAGGACACACGATGGGTGGGGTGGTGCTTTGGGGAGTTAAGTGCAGGCCCTGTGATGCAGAGCACATCCTTTTAGTGGTGACACCTGGCTGCCTCTGCATGTGTCACGTGCTTACCCCATAAACACAAGCCATCCATTTCTAAGTGAAAATAATACCCGTTCTCTTACCTGCCTCTTAAACATACATTAAGGATTAACACTTGATGTCTGCAAAGTGTTTTGACCTCCTCATAAAGGCACCCATATGATTACAACTTCTTAATTTCCATCTCCTCTTATGCTATGTCTTCAATTATAGTATCAAATAGTGTGTAATCTTAGAACCAATTGACTTTGCTTCTCTCACACCACATTCAGGTTGTCATCAGTTGCTATTTTATCATTGAAACATTATCCCTAAAATGCACTTGTTTTATTCTAATTTTTGATGCTTAAACCATCATTAGTCTCAGTTATTGTAATCTCCTTAGAGTACTACATGTTACCTTTTGAAAAGGAAATTTTAATGGAAATTGGGTCCTAATACCCACCAGTGGGGAAAAAAAGTTCATGTGTTAATCAGGAAACAAATAATCTCATTCAAATATGCACATTCTTAAGTTGTTCTCAGCTTTGAGATCTACCTTAAATCTCAATTCTATTATGTACTTACAGGTTCTCTATATTTTATCTCTGCATTTTCATCTTTAACAATTTCTTAAAACGGTAGAATTTTGGAGATAAAAGGGAACTTAAAGATAACCTAAATCAAACCCCATTACAAACAGAGAAAACCAAGGATCACAGATGGTAATTTGCCCAAGATTTCAGTTAAAATGTGACAGAGATAGAATTAAACCTAGGCATTCTGATCTCAGATATATACTATTATACTTCTTATTCACTTACACAATCTTCCACCTACTCCCATGGCCTTAAATACTTTATGCAGATGACTTCAAAATCTTTTTCCAGTCCTAACTCCTCTCCCAGGTTCGTCCTGCATTTCAAACTACTTTCTAGAATTTTAGAAGGATGTTATTATTGAAAATTAACTTTATTATCTTCCCACCAAAATCTATTATCTCTATTTATCTTGAATCTCTCAATCTTATGAAAGGTACTGTGTATAATGGACTTGGATGGGCTCCAAAAGGAGGAAGACATGGAAGAGATAGTTTAGGTGAGCTCTGTCTCTGACTAGCTTTGTCTCTGGTATTACTTTCTTGGATTCCATTTTGTCTACTTCCCTTTCCAAAATTAATGATAAGCCTAAAATAATTAGATCAGCAAATAGGCCTGGGAGAATGGAGTCACTTGACCCATTCAAGTTAGAAGAAAACATGTGGCTCTGGTGGACTACATTTAGTCCCACCAGTTTAAACAAGCTTGAGATCCAAACCACAGCTAGTAATAATGTGTGCAGAGCATTTACCTAAAGAATGTCTTCCATGCTTATGCATCTTGGCAATGTACAACAGTGTGAGGTTGTAGGGATATTTGTGCATCTAGGTTCACAGGTAATTTTTCCTCCGCTAGAAACACTGCAGTCTGATGATAATTTCATAGTGGATGGTTAATTGGGAAAAGAGATTACTATAAAAATATCATACTTTTAGAGCCATGTATCTCAAAACTCTAAAACTTTAGTAGATGCAAGGATTTAGATATTTCATACAGCAGATAATAAATAGGAGGAATCTGAGATGGAGTGAATAGAGATTCAGTCTGGTTTCAGTGAAGCCTCTATAAATAGTAGCTACACTCATAAGTGGACCTACATCATGAGGCATGCAGAAATCTGGTTGTGGAGGAGGTAAGAAGTCATTCTGGAAGCCAGGAAAGATTTGTTTCAAATAGATTGAAATCTGAGATGCAGTTTTACCTTTGCTTTAATATGTGAGTTGGATTTCATTACTCCAGCTCACTCTTTTCCCTCTTAATCTTGTTTTTTAAGAGGGAAGGGAGGGGTATGTTACTAAGATTTAATCGTTGTCACTAATTTTGAGAATCCAGAGTGCAGGATTATTCAAAGTGAAGTTTAACAAGAGATGAAAAAGCAAGAATGAATTCTGGAAGCAGAGAGGAGACATGCAATATTTCCAGGGTAAGAAGGTGTTTTTGGTCTTGTGCCTAAACACTGATTTTAGGAACCTGATTTGTGCTACAGCAGCAGAAAACAGAGTACACACACACACACACACACACACACACACACACACACACACCCCAAACCAGAAAACAAATTTGCTATTAAATACACAGAAACAATTGCCAGAGCTTTTGAAGGAAACAGAAACTCCCATAGAAACAGTTTAAAAACAGGGTTTTAAAAGTTTTGGTTTTTTTTGTTTTTGTTTTTGATTTTGACATTAAGGTAAGAATTGTCACAAAGAGGAAAAAAAGAAGAAAGAGACAGAGAAAGAAGCTCAAATCCAAAAGAGTCCCAGATCTGAGCGGGTAGAAGAGAAATAAGTCCCAGGAGTTGGTCTTATAAATGCCATATGAAAACTCATATGAAAAAAAGACCAAGAACTGTTAAATGGAAATGAAAAGAAAGTGGGGCCTTGCTTCTGAGGAAATGAGATGTTCATGTTGCCTCAGAAGTAGTGAAGTAATCTGAGGTCCACGGAATTCAAAAGCAAGAAAAAACAAAAATACAAAAAAACTAGGTTTTGAAAGAGCACAAGGGGAAGAAGACCTTGTGGTACTCAGAGGATCCCTGAGAGGGCATTTTGGGAAGCACCGTCAACGGCAGCTCCCACTCTGGTCTTTGGATGAAAATTTTAGCAACTGGGTGAAGCCAATGTATTTGTAGGCAGGGAGAGGGTCTTGATGAGGAAGTGGGGACCATTACAAGATAACAGGATTTCTGGGCAGTATGCTTTAGCATTAAACATGGTTCAGAAATAGAAAAGCAGCCTGAGCATGTTTAGGATCATTCATGAACAGGAGAAAAATCAAGACAATCAGAATATTAGGATTATAAGGAATGCAAAGTAAGGCAGAAAAAAATTAAAAGACAATGAAATCTGCAACACTTTTGGTTCCAAACACAATTAAAATTTTATCTGGCTTTTACCATGAAATGATGTCTAGCATAATAAAATATTGAATAAAGGTAATGTAATTATCATCTGGGGATGAGTGGGTAACCATTCTAAACTCTTTATCAGGCTGGAGACAGCTCAAATGCCTTCCCAAAAGCAGACTCCATGTTCTTCCAACCTAGCTCTTCATAAACATATGTAATGGGTGTCAGAGGAGTTATAACAGATGATGATAGCAATAAAACACTATTACACATTGTCAACATTTTACTATTTCTCTCCTGTACACTTAAGTGCATTCCCATTTGCTTGACTCTGAGAATAATAAGTCAACGAGGTGAAAAAAATGATGATAGAGATAACAATTAATAGATATAATAGCTTAGATGAAAAGAATACGTTTCCTGAGAAACTTCAAGCCATGGCCTGAAAAGCAAGCAAAAGAGGAATAAATATGACTTATGGAAAGAAAATAAGCCAATAGAAACAAGATGTTACTTAAATTACAGAAATATTTAAAGAAAGAGAAAATTTGAATAGATGTTTGGGTGGGACAAAAGGAATTGAGATTTGTAAAGCAAATGAGAAATTTTGTCCATTAAATCTGGTTTGAGACTCTGTATATGATACTTGGGAATAATAAGCCTTTTATGTTCCAAAGCATCCCAATGCCCATCTTTATTTATTATTTTAATGTTTAAGTATACCAATAAATATTCGTTAAATTTATATGTCATATGTTTCATAAAAATAAAGTATCAGAGAAATACATTTCTAAATCCCAAGTCAGGATACATGATTTGACAAAATATCCTGAGTTTTGATTCAGAAAACAGCTTTTTCCAAGCATAAGGGGAAAAGAGTTTTAAAACACTTAATTGAACATGCACATAACCTTTCCCTAGAAAGTAACTTTCCAGAGTTACGTATTTTATACTATATTGTAGTGGACACTGTGGGACCCTGCCCCTTTTCAGGCAGGTGCTCTCATCCTCTGGCTGTTGTGAGTGTAGACTGAGAATAGTTCACAAACGACTCCATTCCCTGGAGAGTGCTGTGGTCTGAATGTTGTTACCCATCACGCACACACAAAAAATCACATGCTGAAACCTAACCCGCAATGCAAAAATATTAAAAAGTGGGTCCTTTAGGGGGTGATGAAGTCATGAGAGCTCTGCCCTGTGAATGAGACTTGTGCCCTTATAAAAGAGGTTAAAGGGAACTGCCTTTTCCTCTTCTGTCAAGTGAGGACATAGAGAAGGCGCCACTGTGAAAAACAGGTCCTCACCAGATAATAACAGTGAATCTGCTGGTGCCTTGATCTTGGACTTCCCAGCCTTCGGAACAATGAGAAATATATTTATATTATTTATAAATTACCCAGTTTAAGGTATTTTGTTATGGTAGCCTGAACAGACTAAGACAATCACCAAAGAAAGCTACCACACCAGGAAGGCTACACTTTCCAACACCACCGCCCTTGAAACCTCGGACAATAACTGATAGAAGAGTAAAAAGGCCACCCACTTACCTCATGATGAGACCAGCTTTTCAGTGTAATTTTCATCCCAGACCTTCCCAATAGGATCTGAGTAAAACCAGTCTCCAGCTGAGACACATTCCCTGTCTTGCCCTATGTCCCTCACTCTCCTTTCCCAGAGAACACTCCTCCAATGAGGCACTTGAACAAGAATCCCTGTCTCAGGCTCTGCCTCTAGAGCATTCAATAGAGAATAATAAATGAGGTTAAAAAAATCAAGGTGTAGGGTGCAGCACACCAACATGGCACATGTGTACATATGTAACAAACCTGCATGTTGTGCACATGTACCCTAGAACTTAAAGTATAATAAAAATAAACAAATAAATAAAAAATCTAGGTGTAAACTATGCACCTTTTATTCATTACTACTCAACTAAACATGAGCTTTTCATTACTCCTCAAAAAACTTTCACCTTATCTTATTCATAGTGTTTCTAGTTATAAACTGAGGAGAGCTCCATGTGCCTAACAAACTGCTTAAAGTACTGGCTTGAAAAAAAGTGACAATGGTCTCTGCTACAGCAATGTGGTTTCTTAAAAATAAAAGATGCTAAATTTTACTTCCTTTTGCTAATCATGTGTATCTAGGAGCAAATAAATTCTGTGTCGACATCACCTCTGTCTCCTCAAGCTTCTGCGTGTTTAACTGCCTCAGAAATCACTTCATATATGATAAAATTAACAGTCATCATCTTCTTCCATGTCTGTTTCCTCCATGCCTCAGAATCAAGCAAAGTTTAATCCAGGTAGCTCCCACTGCTACTTTTTTCCAAGTCAACAAAGTTCAAATTGGTAATGACTTTTTCTTTTAATTTATGGTATAATTTATATACTATAAACATACCCAAATCAGGCCAGGCACGGTGGCTCATGCCTGCAATCCCAGCACTTTGGGAAGCCAAAGTGGGCAGATCACTTGAGTTCAGGAGGTTGAGACCAGCCTGGCCAACATGGTGAAATCCCGTTTCTACTAAAAAAATACAAAACTCAGCCAGGCGTGGTGGTACAAGCCTGTAATCTCAGCTACACAGGAGGCTGAGGCAGGGGAATCACTTCAACCCAGGAGGTGGAGGTTGCAGTGAGCTGAGATTGCCTCACTGCACTCCAGCCTGGGTGACAGAGCAAGACTCCATCTCGAAAAAAAGAAAAAAGTTCCTTCATACCCATTTGCAGTCAATCCCTACTCCCACTCGCAGTCCCAGTAATCACTGATCTGCTTTCTGTCAGTAGAGATTTGGCTTTTCTGAAAAACTCCATATATATATATACACACACACACACACACACACACACACACACATATATGGAATTGGATGCTATGCATTTTTTTTTTTTTTTTTTTTTGAGACAGACTCTCACTCCCTTACCCAGGCTGCAGTGCAGTGGCACCATCTTGGCTTGCAGCAACTTCTGTCTCCCTGGTTCAAACGATTCTCCTGCCTCAGTCTCCAGAGTAGTGGGACTTACAGGCATGTGACACCATGCCCAGTTAATTTTTGTATATTTATTAGACACGGTGTTTTGCCATGTTGGCCAGGCTGGTCTCGAACTTCTGACCTCAAACAATCTGACCGCCTTGGCCTCCCAGAGTCCCGGGATTACAGGCGGGAGCACCGTGCCCAGCAGACACTATGTAGTCTTTTGTGTCTAGCTTCTTTCACTTAGCATAATGCTTTACCTGTTGTATCAGATGGATCAGTTATATCAGATGTTCATTTTTTTAACTGAGTAATATTTCATTGTATAAATGCTACATTTTGTTTATCCAACTGATGGGCATTTAGATTGCTTTCAGTTTTTTTGTTTCGCCTGTTCTTCAGCTTCATATAAATTGAAATATATGGTTGTTAGTGGTATTTTGTGTCTGCTTTCTTTCATTTAACATAAAATTTGAGATCCATTCATGATGTTCTAGGTTTCAGTCATTTGCTCCTTCATATTGCCCAGTAGTTTTATGTTGTATGACTATACCACCATTTATTTATTCATTGTCATTTTAATGAGCAATTGAGTTATTTTCAGTTCTTATCTACTATGAATCAAACAAATATAAACATGCTTTTTGTATCTGTATTTCTCTTGAGTAAATATCTAGGAATGAAATTGTTGGATTATAAGATAAACCTACTTTTAATTTTATAAGAAATTGCCAAATGATTTCCAAGTAGTTGTACAATTTCATAAACCTGTCAGTAATATGAAAGTTCCAGTTTTCTACATTCTCATCATTGTTCTTGTCAAAATTTTTAGTTTTAGATATTTATTATTAAATGGTAATTCACTGTGATTTTAGTTTTCACCTCTATTATGATGTTTAGCACCTTTTCATATGTTTATGGGCCATTCATTTTATTCTTTTTGTTCAAGTATCTGTTCTAGTTTATTAGCTCTATTGGGTTGTCTTTATTACTGATTTTTAAGATTACTGATCTATTCTGGAATATATATTATTTATGTATATGTATAGATTGACAGATGTAAATATTGCAAATATTTTCTTCAAGTTTTTACCTTGTTTTTGTTATCTTAATAGTACCTTGTGATGAGAAAAAATAATTATTATAAAATCCAACTCATCTATTTTTTCCTTTTGTGGTTGAGAATTTTTGCTCTTGTCTCGGGAATAGTCAAATATCCAAAATCACACTGATATTCTCACATTTTTTTCTAGAAGCCTTTTCTTTTAGGTCTTAAATTTACATCTATGATACATGGTTTTTTTTTTTATGTGTAATGTAAGGGGAAAAGTTCATTTTCCCGTTGTTCTAGGACTATTCGTTGTAGATTTGACTTTTAAAAACAGACTACCATAAATGTGTTTGATTCTATTCAAAAAATCTATTTGCCTATCCTTATGCCAATAACAGATCTGTCCTTAATGCTACAGCTTCAAATTCAGTCTTAAAGTCAAGTTGTTTGAGTTCTTCAACATTGCTCTTCTTCAAGATTTTTGTATGTATGGCTATTCTAAGTCCCATATGTTTCCATACAAATTTTAGAATCAATTTACCCGTTTCTGCTAAAGACAAAGCCTACTGGGATACTGTTGGGGATTTTATTGAGTCTAGGGAATTTATAAAGAAACGACATCTTAACAATCTTCAGTTTTAATCTGTGAACATGGTATATCTTTCTATTCCTTTTTATTTTTTATTTTTTGAAAAAGGTTCTCACTCCATCACCCAGGAGCTGGAGTGCAGTGGCATGATCATGGCTCATTACAGCCTCAACATCCCAGGTTCAGGTGACCCTTCTACCTCAGCCTCCTGGGTAGGTGGGACTACAGGTACATGCCACCACGCCTGGCTAATTTTTTTTTTTTTTTTTGGTAGAGACAGAGTTTTGCCACGTTGCCCAGGCTGGTCTTTAACTTCTGGGCTCAAGTGATCCATCTGCCTTGGCCTCCCAGAGTGCTGGGATTACAGGCATGAGCCACCACACCTGGCCTGCAGTTATTTTCTTATGATTTATCTTTACAGAGAATGAGTTTATGAAAAACAGTCATTTTTATTACTAATAATAAACTAAACTGGTTCTTTAAAAGTATAAATGTGTTTTTGTTTGATAAAATCTTACATTGCCTTGAAAAAAACTGTAAGATTTTAAAATTTAAAAAACAGTTGAGGTCATTTGACTCAATACTTTATTTTTATTGAAATTGTAAGTCTTTAAATAAAGATATAAAATATTCTTATAGTTGGAATTGGTTTTCCTCATTTTTTTTTCAATTGTAAAATGAGGGAGGAGAATTGTTAGAAACTATTCTTGTGATGGAAGGAGTGGCTTTGGAGGGTCACAATGCATACTATCAAGGGTATGATACCTTTTGTGTTCAGTTTTCCAAGCTATTAATCAGGTATTCCTGCGTATTCAAAATGCACTAACAGAATTTACAACATTTTCTGTCAGAATCTTTGGTTTTTTAATTAATGTGTTTTATATATCTTTACTTTGAATACTTAGGATTATAAATATAGAAGCAAGATGAGAATCAAAAAGGTTTATTGGATCTTGTTTAAGTTGATACCTGTAGACTGTCCTTGGTTTTCCTGTATGTTAGAAAGAAACGCATTTACAGAACTTAAAAATACAGCAACATAGTGTTTCTGGGGCATGAGGGTCAGTTGAATCTATATAATTAATATCTAGGTGAGGGGTCACAAGCTTTTCCTTTAAAGGGCACACCTTTACAGGCCATGATCAACTCTGCTGACAGAGCATTAAAGCAGCCACAAGTAATATGCAAATGAATGAGCATCGTTGTGTTCCAACAAAACCTTACACACAAAAACTGTGAGGCCTGATTCAATTCACAGGCATTAAGTTTGTTGGATCTTGATCTAGATTAAATCTCATTATACAAAGATATGTTGTACATCATGAGACATGTTACATATGTATCATCACACACACACTTGAATACAAAGTACTATACTGAGTATTTCAGGAACTGTGTTCTGAAAGTGAAAGAATAATCTAAATAATGGAAAATTTCCCCTTACTCTGTTTTCTATTATATGATTAGTGATAAAGTTATTTGGGCCGTATCAAAGATAATACGCTTTTTCTCTGTGGATATTTTATTATCTTTCAAACAACTAAACAACAATACCTTATACTTATTGTTTCTATGCTTATAAATCAGATAGTTTATAAATATTCATAGATGCAGACTATTCCCTACAGAATTATCTCCAAAACAATAATTATGCAAATTACTGATTGTCCAAAGCACTTAATTTCTTAGCAATATGCAATCTGAACTAGCCTAAAGACAAGTTAATAAACAGTCTTTAAAATAAATGATAGAAGTGCCTTGTATCTATAATCAGTGATAAAGTTTAAAAACAGAATGAACAATCTTAGAGGCAATTTTTAATTTGATAAACACATACTAAAATTCTTCCATAAAATATATGAGAGATATTATAAACACTGCAAATAAATTCAGCATATCACAAATGCTGTAATGTAATAACATCTCTTTCAATAATAGTGAAAAAGTAATTTGCCATCAGATTTGCTGAAAGAGCATTGTTTACAAATTTATATTTTTAATTCAACTGAGATCTTAACCCTACTAGAATGTTAAAACATTTACTTTTGTGCTTTTTTCCTTAAAGAAAGTAAAAGATTTCCTAAAAGGAGGTGTTTTAGTCAGTTTGGGCTGCTATAACAAATTACCACAGACTGGGTGTTTTACGAACAACAGAAATGTATTTCTCACACTTCTGGAGGCTGGAATTCTGAAATCAGGTTGTCAACAGGGTCGGGTTCTGGCAAGGGCTCTCTTCTGGGTTGCAGACTGCCGATTGCTTGTATCTCCATGTAGCAGAGAGTAAGGAGAAGCAAGATCTCTCAGGACTCTTATAAGGGCATTAGTCTCATTCATGGGGACTCTACCCTCAAGACTTTATCTAATCCTAATTACCTCCCACAGGCCCCTTCTCATAATAGCATCACATTAGAGGGTGGGGTTTCAACATACAAAATTGAAAATCGGGGAGAACACAAACATTCAGTCCATAACATAAATGTAATTCTAGTGTCTCTCCATATCAAATATATTTTGCAGGAGTCCTGAAAGGCTTTAAATTACACAGGTTAATCAGCTACAAAGGCCATGCCATTATAACCGTGATAACATGAACAATAGATTTTACTCAATGAACAGAGCTGATTTGGAAAGTTTTGTAATAAAACACATAAACCACTTTCTTAAAAACATCAACATCCTTCTTTCACCAAGTCTGTTATAAAGATATGACGATCATTTTTAGTAATGTTTAGTTGATTTGGCTCTTTTTGTCTTTGTTTCTTGACTTCAATTGCAATGAAAACAACTGTGCGAGTAGTTCAAACTCTGCTCAGTCACTCTACTGGACATCACAGGTGTCCAAAGGACTGAACATGTTCCCTGCCTCTAGTAGCTTATGGTCTAGTTGGCAAAAGGCAAAATATATAAGAGAAAATAAATAATAGTAATACATTGTTAAACAGAAGTTCAGAACAACAGAAAACTAGCATTTTAAAATGAAGAGCAACACAATTGTTTATATAGTTTATAAAAGGCCCTAATAATAGAGAGTTTATTTGTGTGATTGAACACATCTGGGTTTCTTTGCCATAAAGCAACTGAATTTTGATTTAGAGACATCCTTTAAAAGACTAGATTAGCAACAGGAGAAAAGCTAATCATATGCCAAAATAAATGAAAGAAAAATTGGAGTACGTGTTGAGAAAACAGTATTATAACTAGTCATAATTAGTCAAAAAATATTTGAGAGACTTCTATGAGACAGGACTGTTTACTTGGATTTACTGATTTATTTATTTTTGAGACAGAGTCTCACTTTGTTGCCCAGGCTGGAATGCAGTGGCACAAACTCGGCTCACTGCAATCTCCGCCTCCCAGGTTCAAGCGATTCTCCTGCCTCAGCCTCCCAGGTAGCTGGGACTACAGGCACCTGCCACCACGCCCAGCTAATTTCTTGTATTTTTAGTAGAGATGGGGTTTCACCATGTTGGCCAGGATGATCTCGATCTCTTGACCTTGTGATCCACCCACCTCAGCCTCCCAAAGTGCTGGGATTACAGGCGTGAGCCACCGTGCCCAGTTGACTTGAGTATAATTCTAAAAACAGCTACAGATTAAATTTTATGCTAATAAGAGTCGTTAAGGTAAATGTACAAAAATCAAAAAATGCTTTTATATGCCAGTAATAAACAATCAGGAAACTAATAGAAAATCATACTGACAACAGTAACAAAAATTCTAAGGTAACTAATAATAAATTTATAAATTTAACAAAAGATGTACAAGACCTCAGGCAATGTTTTAAAAATTGTATAACATAAAAGAAATTGTAAATAAGTGGTGAAATATACCATATTTTTAGATTGGATATTTAAAAAGTTAAATTTCCCGCCCATATAATTTATAAATTCAAAGAAATTTTAATCAATGCCACAGCACAGATTTTAAAAAACTTTTATCAATTGATCCTAAAATTCAGGCCAAGAATATCCAAGAAAAATTTAAAGAACAAGGTAGGGGCAAAGAGTAGGATTGTGTAAGGGGTACTTGGCTTAGTAGAATCATGATATTGGAAAACTGGTGTTTGTGCATGGGAAAATACAAAAATGACTTAATCTTATAGAAGTGTATATAAGAGGTGGTTGAGAGGCAAAATGAGTGGAAGGAAGACTTAGAAGGCTAGAATAATAATCTAGACAACAAATTGTTAGCATTCTGCACTAGGGTGAAACAGTGTGGCCAGAAAAGAAGAGGTAGAGGTAGACTGAAGATATGGGCATCACCTACATATGTATTTTAGAAGAATATAGGAGGCTAGATGACAGTTGCCTAAGAACAGAAATTCTCAATTATGTAAACAGGGATCCCTAACCCCCAAGCTGCAGACTGGTAGCAGTCTGTGGCGTGTTAGGAACCAGGTTGCACAGCAGGAGGTGACTGGTGGGTGAGCAAGCATTACCACCTGAGCTCTGCCTTCTGTCAGATCAGCGGCTGCATTAGACTCTCATAGGAGTGGGAACCCTATTGTGAACTATGTGTGTGAGGGACCTAGGTTCTGTGCTCCTTATAAGAATCTAATGTCTGATGATGTGATGTGGCAGAGTTTCATCCTGAAACCATCCCCTACAATTCCCCACCCGACCCGTGTCCCTGGAAAAATTGTCTTCCACAAAACCAGTCCCTGGTTCCAAAAAGGTTGAGAATCTCTAATGTAATATTTTTTAAAAATTCTTATAAACTCCAGTTAGCATAAATATTTGTTATTGTTTATAGCTCTTACTTAATTGTAAAAGCAAAGCAAATTTTCCAATTAAAATCACTCAAAAACTCCAAAATTAATAAAATTCAAATGAATAATATTAATTGAAGCCAACACTTGATATTTCCCTGAAATTAAATTGCTGCTTACAGACCAGGCACAGTGGCTCAAGCCTGTAATCCCAGCAATTTGGGAAGCCGTGTCAGGTGGATCACTTGAGGCCTAGGAGTCTGAGACTAGCCTGGCCAACATGGTGAAACTCTGTCTCTACTAAAAACACAAAAAATTAGCCAGGCGTGGTGGCACACACCTGTAACCTCAGTTACTCAGGAGGCTGAGGCACATGACTTGCTTAAAACCGGGAGATGGAGGTTGCAGTGAGCTGAGATGGTGCCACTGCACTCCGGCCTCAGCAACAGAGAGAGACTGTCTCAAAAACAAACAAACAAACAAAAAATGCTGCTTACAATGTGAATATGGTTCAGACAGCTATTGAGGATTCTTTTTAATTTGGCCTGCCCATGCATCTACTATATTTCACATGATAACTCAGTTTTCCCATACTTTTCTTTATTCAAACTATAACAAAACCTTTGCTTAATCTGTACCATAAATCATATGACTCTCACTAGGGATAAATGTCCCTTGTTGCCTGATGTCTGGTATCTTTAAAACCAGTATTACATGCATCAGCACCTTTACCACCAGGATCATCATGAAGTGGGTTCAAGTCAAACAAAATACTCTTCCAGAGGAAAAGCTGCAAAAATAAGCATGTGACAAGAGTAACCATTTGGAAAGAACACTAAATTCAGATCTAGGAGAATAAATTCAATATTAACCCAAAATTTAGATCAGATATTAGAAAAAAATATGAGAGAAGAATATTTGAATATTTTAAAAATAGTAGAATCAACTTATTTGGAAACACTGAATGCCCAAACTGATTTACAGATTCAGTGCAATCCCGATCAAAATTCTAAATTTCTTTTTTACAGAAATATACAAGTGGATTCTAACCTTCACATAGATGTGCAAGTGATCCATGATAGCCAAAAAAATTTTTTTTTAAAATAAAGTTGGAGGACTCATACTTCCTGATTTCAAAATCTACCACAAAGCTACAATAGTCAAGATAGTGTGATACTGGCATAAAGATAGACATCTAGATCAGTGGAATAGAATT
>NW_012109153.1:1155834-1160981 GCF_000951045.1 Mandrillus leucophaeus
CTCCTTAGGGTAATGGAAATGTTCTGGAATTAAATAGTAGTGATGATTACACAACTTTGTGGATTTACTAAAAACCACTTTATGTACTTTAAAATGGCAAACTTTTTTGGTTTTTTGTTTTGTTTTGTTTTTTGAGATGGAGTCTTGCTCTGTTGCCCAGGGTGTAGCACAGTGGTGGGATCTCAGCTCACTGCAACCTCTGCCTCCCAGGTTCAAGCAATGTTCCAGCCTCAGCCTCCTGAGTAGCTGGGATTATAGGTGCGCATCACCATGCCCAGCTAATTTTTGTATTTTTTAGTAGAGGCAGGGTTTCACCACGTTGGCCAGGCTGGTCTCGAACTCCTGACCTCAAGTGGGGAATTTGAGCCTCCCAAAGTGCTGGTATTATAGGCATGAGCCACCATGCTCGGCCTAAAATGGTGAATTTTAATGGCATGTGAATTATATCTCAATTGTTTAAAAAAGATTAAGTTGAAAAACAACAACAAAATAATACATGTAATTGTATCATCCTTCATAGAGGTTTCTAAATCTTCTATTGTTAAAAATTTTTAAATAATGAGCCACTGCACCAGCCTCTTTTGTGTGTTTTTATTCTCTAAATCCATTTACAACTGTTAGAGAACTAATGATGACCCCTCCATAAAATCTTCTCTGATACAACCCACCATTTGATTATTTCCCCGAGTGTTAGTTTTGTAACTATAACTAGATGGCAATTTCTGGCTGCATGAACTACATTACGCTTTATAAATTTTCCCACAGTGCCTGACACAATGCTTTATTCATAGGGTGTACACCATAATTATTAATATAACAAAACATATTAAGGCAGCATTTCGAATAAGTGAAGAAAAGATGACATGGGGTAGTTATCTAGAAAAAAAATAACATTGGCATTATGCCTCATACTCTACATCAGGATAAATTTCAAATGGAAAGATACTATTGTAAAACTGAAAGCCTAAAAGTATTAGAAGTAATGTGGGAGAAGTATCTTTATAATATTGGTAGAGGAGAGGCCCATTTAAATATGACACAGAAGCTATAAATCAAAAGACTGATAAATTGTACAACACAAAAAATTTTAAATAATCTTTACAGCAAAAACCACAATAAGCAATGACAAAAGAAAAATGGCAAGCTGGGATAAGTACTTGAAATTCACATCACAAACCAATAAACAGTAAAGAATACCTACTATTTGATAATAAATGACCCAATAGAAAAATAAGAAAACTATATGCACAGATAGTTCATGGAAGCGAAACACAAATAACTCTTTAATACATGAATTAAGAGTAAGAGTGATGATAATTAAAACTATACTAACATCATTCTGTATCTAGCAGATGGGCAAAGATACAAAAAATTCATAATACTGTTTGGCCAGATAGTTCAGAAATAGGCTTTATTTATTTACTTATTTATGTATTTATTTTGAGATGGAGTCTTGCTCTGTTGCCCAGCTTGGAGTGCAGTGGTGTTCACTCGGTTCACTACAACCTCTGCCTCTCGGGTTCAAGAAATTCTCCTGCCTCAGCCTCCTGAGTAGCTGGAATTACAGGTGCCCACCACCACTCCTGGATAATTTTTCTATTTTTATTAGAGACGGGCTTTCACTGTGTTGGCCAGGCTGGAGAAACAGGCATTTTCATATGTTGCTAGCCAAAGTGTAAACTGACACAACCTCTATGCAGTTTAATTTGTCAGTATCTATCACAGTTGCAAAAGCACATACATTTAATCCAACAACATTACTTCAAGGACTTCCCTTAAAGACATAGCTATTTATGGGTGAAAAGACCTATAAAGAAGTTTGTTCACTGCAACATGATTTGTAATAGCAAGACTGGAAATAACTTAAGTGTCAATAACAGATAACTGGTTAAATAAATTATGAAACATCCATAAAAGGAAATAGTTTGCAGCCATTAAAAAAAAAGAATGAGTAAGCTTATGACCTGGGCTTTGAAATACTTTGCAAGATATTCATGTGAAAAAGCAAGATTCACAACCTAAGTGTCCCTCAATGGTTGTTTGGTTCAACAAAATGTGGTATATATACACCATAGAATACTATAAAAGTCATAAAAATGAATGAAATCATGTCCTTTGCAGCAACAGGGATGGAGCTGGAGGCAAGATTCTGAACTATTTGTAGGATCTACTACCATGTATGTAAAGTAAGCTGCACAACAGGTATGAAGGAAAGAACAATCCCTGCTTTGCTTATATTTGCATAAATTATCTGTGTAAGAATACACAAGAAACATGTAATATTTGTTGCTTCTGTGCATAGGAATAAGAATCAAACAATAACTTTCAAGGTATTTTCAATATGTTCCTTTCTTTACTTTTCAAATTGTAAACTATTTGATTATTTAAAATATACATTCAAAAACTTTTTTATAAATCTTTCACAGCACCTGTATTAGTCTGCTCTTGCACTGCTAATAAAGACATACATACCCAAAACTGTATAATTTATAAAGGAAAAGGGCATAATAGACTCACAGTTCCACATGGCTGGAGAGGCATCACAATCATGATAGAAGGCAAATAAAGAGCAAAGTCACGTCTTACATGGCAGCAGGCAAGAGAGCATGTGCAGGGGAACTCCCCATTAGGAAACCATCAGATCTCATGAGACTTATTCACTATCATGAGAACAGCCCAGGAAAAACCAATCCCTATGATTCAATTACCTCCCACCAGGTCCCTTCCACAACACATGGGGATTATTACAATTCAAGGTGAGATTTGGGTGGGGGTCACAGAGCCAAGCCATATCATTTTGATCTTGGTCCCTCCCAAACATCATGTCCTCACATTTCAAAACCAATCATTCCTGACCAAAAGTCCCCTAAAGTCTTAACTCATTTCAGTATTAACTCAAAAGTCTGCAATCCAAAGTCTCATCTGAGACAAGGCAAGTCCCTTCCATCTATGAGCTTGTAAAATCAAAAGTAAGTTGGTGGCAAGGCACGGTGGCTCATGCCTGTAATACCAGCACTTTGGGAGGCCAAGGTGGGCAGATCACGAGGTCAGGAGATTGAGACCATCCTGGCTAACACAGTGAAACCCCATCTCTACTAAAAATACAAAAAAAATTAGTTGGGCATGGTGGCGGGTGCCTGTAGTCCCAGCTACTCAGAAGTCTGAGGCAGGAGAATGGCATGAACCTGGGAGGCAGAGCTTGCAGTGAGCCAATATCGTGCCACTGCACTCCAGCCTGGCAACAGAGTGAGACTCCGTCTAAAAAAAAAAAAAAGTAAGTTGATTACTTTGTAGATACAATGGGGATATAGGCATTGGGTAAATATACCCATTCCAAATGGGAGAAATTGACCAAAACAAAGGGGCTACAGGCCATGCAAGTCCAAAATCCAGCAGGGTAATCAAATCTTAAAGCTCTAAAATTATCTCCTTTGACTTCATGTCTCACATCCAGGTAATGCTGATGCAAGAGGTGGGTTCCCCCATCCTAGCTGCTTTCACGGAATGGCATTGAGGGTCTGTGACTTTTCCAGCTGCACAGTGCAAGCTGTTGGTCGATCTACCATTCTGGGGTCTGGAGGACAGTGGCCCCCTTCCCACAACTCCACTAGACAGTCCCCCAGTGAAGATTCTGTGAGGGGAATTGCACCCCACATTTCCCTTCTGCACTTCCCTAGTAGAGGTTCTCCATGAGGGCTCCATCACTGCAGCACACATCTGCCTGGACATCCAGGTGTTTCCATAATCCTCTGAAATCTAGGCAGAGTCCCTCAAACCTCAATTCTCAACTTATGTGCACCAATACCACGTGGAAGCCACCAAGGTTTGGGGCTCCCATTCTCTGATACTATGGCCTGAGCTATATGTTGGCTTCTTTCAGCCATTGTTGTGACATAGGTCACCAAGTCCCTAGACTGCATAAAGCAGCAAGGCCCTGGACCTAACTCACGAAACCATTATTTCCTCCTAGGCCTCCCGGGTTGTGATGGGAGGGGCTGCTGTGAAGACCTCTGACATGCCCTGGAGACATTTTCCCCACGGTCTTGCTGATTAACATTTGGCTCCTCATTACTTAGGCAAATTTCTGTAGTCAGCTTGAATTTCTCCTCAGAAAATGGGTTTTTCTTTTCTATTGCAGCATCAGGCTGCGCATTTTCCAAACTTTTTATTTTTTATTTTTTGAGATGGAGCCTTACTCTGTCACCAGGCTGGAGTGTAGTGGCATGATCTGGGCTCACTGCAACCTCCGCCTCCCAGGTTCAAGGGATTCTCCTGCCTCAGTCTCCCAAGTAGCCAGGACTACAGGTGTGTACCACCATGTCCAGCTAATTTTTGTATTTTTAGCAGAGACAGAGTTTCATCATGTTGGCCAGGATGGTCTCAATCTCTTGGCCTTATGATCTGCCCTCCTCGGCCTCCCAAAGTGCTGGCATTACAGGCATAAGCCACTGAGCCCAGCCACATTTTCCAAACTGTTATGTTCTGCCTTTCCTTTTAAACATAAGTTTCAATTCCAAACCATATCTTTGTGAATACATAAAACTGAATGTTTTTAACAGTACCCAAGTCACCTTTTGAATAATTTGCTGCTTAGAAATTCCTCCTGCCAGATGCCCTAAATCATCTCTCTCAAGTTCAAAGTTTCACAAATCTCTAAGGCAAGGGCAAAATGCTGATAGTCTGTTTGTTAAACATAGCAAAAGTCACCTTTGTTCCAGTTCCCAACAAGCTCCTCATTTCTATCTGAGACTACCTCAACCTGGACTTCATTGTCCATATCACTATCAGCATTGTGGTCAAAGCCACTCAAAAAGTCTCTAGAAAGTTCCAAATTTTCTCATATCTTCCTGTCTTCTGAGTACTCCAAGTCTCTAGGAAGTTCCAAACTTTCTCACATTTTCTTGACTTCTTCTAAGTCCTCTAAACTGTTCTAACCTCTGCCTGTTGCCCAGTTCCAAAGTCAATTCCACATTTTCAGGTATCTTTACAGCAGCATCCCACTCTACTGGTACCAATTTACTGTATTAGTCTGTTCTCATGCTGCTAAAAAAGACATCCCTGAGACTGGGTAACTTATAAAAGGAAAGAGATTTAATTGACTCACAGTTCCACGTGGCTAGGGAGTCCTCACAATCATTGCAGAAGGC
>NW_012109153.1:1162401-1166406 GCF_000951045.1 Mandrillus leucophaeus
GGTTAATGCTCCCTCTCCAACTCATTGCCTGAATTTAGAATATGGTGGTTTCCAAACAAAATGTAAGATCTTATCATTTTCAAGATCTCTAGTGCAAACAGCATTCTTTACCACCTAAATTCTAATTTATAGGAACCTTAAAAATTACAGACATAATTTTAAATAACATCAAAATTTTAATTTTAATTTTGATGTTATTTACACCATATCAATCACAATTCCAGAGGGTGAGTTTAAAGTATTTATCCTCTTAGAGATCCCTGGTTTGGACCCCAACCACATTATCTTGAGAACAACTAAAACAGTTCTACTCTCTATTTGCTAATTAATCATAAATGTAGCACAGAATTAACTTTTCCCCCTCAGTCAACAAAGCTTTGAAATCACACTAGCATCTAGAGACGACCAATTCTAACAACGGGATCCCCCCGGTGTTCCACACATGGTGTGCCACGTGTTTGTTGTTAGTGAGAAAATGATGGGTTAGGGAGTTTGGGGACCAGTTTAAATTCCAGCTCTGCCACTAAGCTATTGCGTGACCTCCGGCAGGGTGCTGTCCATCTCAGTCTGTCATCTGCAACATGAGGATTATAATATCTACCCATATAGTAAGGGTTATAAGTACAAATTGCTAGGAACTTAACAAATAATAAAAATTGTGCCTATTATTATTTTCCCATAATAAACTAAATAAGTGTCTTTTGAGGGAAATTTGAAGGTCTACTTGACAGTTTTACATACTGTATGTACATTTATATATAGTGATGAGGATGTATAGTGATGTACACATATACAATATGTACATTCATATATAGTGGGTAAGGTGAGAATAAAGGCAAAGGTGAACAATCCGAGAGACAGTATTAGCATTTTGTTTCAGTCTGAGCTTGGATGTCAGGTGGAATAATTTCTGAGTCCTAGGTTTATCATCTTACAGCTGTTAGACTTGGAAAAATGGATTATTCTCTCTTAGCCTTACTTTTCTCATCTGAAAAAAAAAGGGATACTAATAATACCTGCTCTACTTTATAGCGTAGTTCCTCCCCACAGTAAGAACTCCATAAGTTAGCTATTATTTTTCTTATTTATACTACTACCTTCACAGAAGACAGAAATATTTTAAGCAATACAACTCTTCTTCCATGAAATAATTGCAAAATAATGCTTGTAGCTATTAAGAGATTTATTTAAATTTTGAGAATCATTTCATAACATCCAAAAGAAGATAACCACATCTGTCAATGGCAGATCGCATCCAAAAGAAGATAATCACTTCTGTCAATGGCAAATTAAGATTCATCCTGCCATTTAAAGTTCTAACAAGGGATTTATCAACACCAGATACATTATATATCTATTTAGATTGAATCATATTTAATAAAAAGATAATATCCTTCCTAAGTCTTTGAAATAAAAAATATTAATAATTTCTTACATTTGAAAAGTAATGTAGAATATTCAAAGTGCTCACATATGCATTATCTTATTTGATCCTCAGAATAAACTATGTAGTATAAATTCACTAGTTTCAAGAATAAGAAATTGAAGTTGAGAATGATTTTGTGACTTGACCCATGGCCCTTGAATAGGAAATGATGAAGCTGAGGTTAGAATGAACTTCCTTACATCTAATTCAATTTTCAGAATACTATACCATATCAAACAATTTGATATTTCCACTTCATGCTAAAACCACATTGTGATTTTTGTATTTCAAGTTTATCAGTGTAAACTCTGTTAGAAATGGCATAAATGACCTAAACTGGTATTTAAATCATTATTGCCAGGTACAGAAACATAGGCATTGTGTTGAAAATTATTATTCCTTCTCCTTGTTAATATGTACTGAATTCTCCAACCTATGTCTAACGTTTAATATTAATAATTAACGGTACCAAGAGGAGAGCCACCTCTCCAAATTCCAGATAAAATCTTGCAATGATAACTACTCAGTTTAGCACAGAAATCGTTCATTAAAGTATATGTGTGAGAATGTATTGTCCAAGTTTCTGTTAAAACAATTATTCTAACAACTGTCCTTAAACCAAGTCAGATAAATATTTTAATTTTGTAGAACAGTATCACATAGGGAGTTAAATTAATGTGGACTGGTTTTCCTTTAGAAAATCCAATCAGGTACAAAGAGGAGGTCATTTACATTAGCTTCTGTAATACAAGTCAAATTGGTATTTTTATTAAAGTAATTTCAATAATATATCAAATACAAAAGGTTAATATCTACCTTAAACATTATATTTGCAAAAAAAATGGATAGCGGACTAATTGTACTGACATATGAATAGCTCATATTAAATAAGAAATAAAAATATTAACATGCCTGAAAGGCAGATTCCTTACCTGGGTAGAAGATTGCATTGGATTCACTCAGTCTAGTGATGTTCTAGTAAATGTTTTATAACCAGCTCTCTAGAGGAATAAATTGCTAAGTTATAGGATTTGCCAATTTCCATGGTATAAATACTCCCACTAGAGCTGATTTCAAGCTACCGACATAAAGTCCCTCAACATAGAGTAAAGAAGAGAAGTGCACAATCAATTCTCACAGCCAGCTTCAGGCCACCACTGCCCACACACCAGCCCCAATCCAAATACCCAAAGATAGAACTCAGAAACATGTATTTTCAAAGAGCTTCCCTAGTGATTTCAATATAGTCAATTCACAGCCAGTTTTCACGAACCACTGGCTAGCTTAGCATACAACCACAGTAGTTTCTGAGGCTAAGAAAGCTAATGCACTTGCATGACTTCTTCTGTGTAGCACAAAGGCAAGTGGAGGTAATACTGGCATCACTGTCACCCAAGAAAACTCTGAATTGTGATAAGTATGTCTTCCTTATAAATTAAAGCAAACTGTAAGCCATCTCTTTTAGTGGATAGTCACTTGTGAGCCCTGATAAATGCCAAGATTTTTTGACACCTTCCTGAGACAAAAAAAACTAAGAGCCTCCCTCTTATAAAATAGTCACTGAAATCCTCAGTGTTTCTCAAAGATGTTATCTAGTAGTTCTCTGCCTCCAGAAACGATGGCAGCTTGATAGTATTTCATGAATCATGTATGGGTAATTTCAATTCTTGTTGACTAATCGTTCGGTTGAAGCCAACAAATCTCAGACATTCCCTTTTGCAGATACCCTGTTTCAAATGAATTTATCACCTTTAATCTTTGATTCTGCACAGTCTTCAAAAGATAGGAAATAGGAAAGGTTCATATTGGTGTCTTGGCCTGAGTCCCCCTGAAAGGCTGCGAAAAAGGATTGTAAGCAGGCCGTTTATTTAGGAAGTGATCAGAGAACAGCAGCGAGGAATGAGAGAATGAGTGAAGAAGGAGGGAAAGTCAACACAAAAATGCATTATCTAGTTGGAAACTTATATAGGCAATAATTACTCAACACTGTAGAACGTTCTGAGAAGCTTTATTAACATGCATTTCAGAATTTCCCACCTGGCATTAAAAGGCAGAAGCTTTTATCTGGTAAGTGTGTTCCCTATTAGTCAAGAATGGAGACATAGGCATTAACTCCCTTGCACCCAATTCTTGTTTGATCATGGGTGAAAGCCCAGCAGACACTAGGCGACCAGAAAAGCACAAGGCAGGAAACAAGATGTAATTGGCCCAGGCTGAGGCATTGTCATGTTGCACCTACATCACTGGTCAAGTCTCTCTAGACCTAGTAACTATAGCAATCACTAGAGAAATAAGTGAGGACAAGATGATGTAAAATGGTGTACAAAAGGGGTCCAGTTCAGAAGGTAATGATCAGGCAGTGCTAACCTAATCTGTGACTGTTGTCTAGTTTCATGATCTTACTGTGTCTGGAATTGGTGGGTTCTTTGTCTCGCTGACTTCAAGAATGAAGCCACTGCCCCTCAGGGTGAATGTTACAGTTCTTAAAGATGGTGTGTCTGGAGTTTGTTCCTTCTAAAGTTCAGATGCGTTCAGAGTTTCTTCCTTCTAGTGGCTTCGTGGTCTTGCTGGCTTCAGGA
>NW_012109153.1:1167216-1170757 GCF_000951045.1 Mandrillus leucophaeus
GAGGTAGCTCGTCCCCCGATCAAGCCTAGCAGGTGCTGGGAGGCCGCGCGGACTGCGGCCCCCTGGCCCGGTGCCCACACCCACCCGGAACTCGCGCCCGGCTCCAGCCCGCGCCTATCCCTCCACACCTCCCCGCGAGCAGAGGGAGCCAGCTCGAGCCTGGAACAACCCCAGATAGGGGCCCCACAGCGCATTGGCAGGCCGAAGGGCTCCTCAAGCGAGGCCAGAGCGGACGCCGAGGCTGAGGAAGCCCCGAGAGCGAGCGAGGGCTGCTGGCATGTCACCTCTCATTACTCTGGACGGAGAGACCTCAAAATATTATCAAGGAAGCCCCAGATCAATCAATTCATAAACTTCTTTACACTTGGAAAATGGCAGGGGGTCAGTGGGAGAAAAGAAAATCTTGTTCATAAAGGAACAGACTCATTTTTTTATTTTACAACTTTGTATTCCGTAAACTATATCAAATAAAAGCATCCCTAGGGTCATTCGGATTGAGCCCTGAGAGGACAGTAAGACCCCAACAGAGAGATCCTTTAACATTGAAGAAGGTTATGGAAAAAAGGGGAAGAGAAGAAAAGGGATAACGTATATTCTTAGCCAAGGTCTTTGAAAAAGCAGCCACCAAAGAAAGCATCAACTATAGATAAGACCCAGGCCCTAATGCAAGAAGTTATCTTACAACAATACCAGAGGAATAATAACCCTTTTGGCTCCTTTTCTATCCTCACTCCCTTTGCTTTAGTCCCAGAAACTAAGAATACCAAGAAAGATGAGGAGGGAAATAAGTGTCAGATAGGGCAGTGTTTTTCAAACTTTGATGTTTATCAGTTACCTGGAGTACTTGTTGAAATGCATTGCTGGCCTCATCCTGATTTTCTGATTTAGTTAAGTCTGGGTGAGAACCAAGGATATGCATTCCTAACAATTTCCCTGTTCATGCCACTGGTTCACAGGATCATGCGTTTTAAGAACCACTGAAATAGGGAAATAGGAAGGCCCGGCAGGGCGCGGTGGCTCACACCTATAATCTCAGCACTTTGCTTGAGGCCAGGAGTTCGAGACCAGCCAGTTCGAGACCACGGCAACATGGCAAAGCAAACCCTGTCTCTACAAAAAAATACAAAAATTCACTTGGCATGTCATCCCACCTGTTGTCCCAGCTACTTGGGAGGCTGAGGCAGACAGATCACTTGAGACCAGGTAGTCAGCAAGGCTTCAGTGAGCCGTGATCACTTGGCCCACTGCACTCCAGGCTGTGCAAGACAGAGTAAGATTCTGTCTTAAAAAGAAGAAAGAAAGAAAAAGAAAGAGAGAGAGAGAGGGAAAGAAAGAAAGAGAGAGAAAGAAAGAAAAAGAAAGAAAGAAAAAAGAAAGAAAGAAAGAGAAGGGAAGGAAGGAAAGGAAAGGAAGAAAGAAAGAAAAAGGGAAGGAGGGAAGGAGGGAGGGAGGGAAGGAAGGAAAGAAAGAAAGAAAAGAAAGAGAGAGAAGGCAGGTGTGGTGGCTCACGCCTGTAATTCCAGCACTTTGAGAGGGCAAGGCGGGTAGATCACTTGAGGTCAGGAGTTTAGGACCATCCTGGCCAACATGGTGAAACCCCGTTTCCAATAAAAATACAAAAATTAGCTGGGTGTCATGGCAGGCGCCTGTAATCCCAGCTACTTGGGAGACTGAGGCAGGAGAATCGCTTGAACTCGGGAGGCAGAAGTTGCAGTGAGCTGACATTGCATCATTGTATTCCAGCCTGGGCGACATGCGAAACTGTCTCAAAAAAAAAAAGAAGAAAGGAAGGCCCACAGTCCCCACTTGGATTCCCACCTGCAAAAACTTTCAGCCAGGGTAAGGAAGTAATTATATTTTGAATGAAGATGGAAGTGTTTGCCAATACATGGGAGTGGACACTTTTCATTACTAAACTGAGACTATGTATGTTAGATACAGACACTGTAGGATCCTAGGAGAGAGTGGTAAAGTGATAGAATTGCCCATGTTTCCATTCAGTAGCAGACAAGCTAAGGCCAGTAAAGAAATTTAAAGGGGCAGAGAAATAAAAACAAAGATCTTTTCTGATTAAATCCCACAATTATATGAATTACAAGCTTAAGGCACCATGCAGCACCAGGGAGATAGTGCAAGACTCCATTTCAAAAGAAAGAAAGAAAGAAAGAAAGAAAATTCTTAAAGCAATTGACTTTACAAAATGTGATTTTATATAAAAAATAAGTTGAGAAATGATTATTTACTTTAGGTATTTATTGACAATATCAAGTTTTATCCACTAAGCAACCCTAATTCATTTAAATTTTATAATTAGTTTAATATGAAAATTTCAGAAATGTCTAGGACCATTTGCCTTAGAAAACAACAGATAATTTCCATACACATTAAAATTTGAGAGCATTGGTCAGTAGCAGTGGCTCCTAATAGCATACTGCTAGTGCAGAAGTCATTCCCCTGCAACCCTTTCCTAAAGAGAAGAAATGTAGCAAAACAGGAAGAGTCTTAGGTACAGTGTAAGCAGCAGAGACGAGTGCTTAGGGGATAGAAATTTGCAGATTGCTCTGGTTTAAACATCAGTAATCTTGAGCAAACTATTTAATCTCTCCAAGCTTCATTTTTTCATCTTAAAAATGAGGATAATTTCTACTTCGTAGGATTGCTGTGAGGATGAAATGAGATAATGTATATGAAACACTTAGCACAGTGCCTGCCATATAGCAAGTTTTAAAGAAATACTACTATTATCATTAACACATTAGTTCTATAGAGAACACTGTAACATACATATAAAACATAATGGGCTAGGAGACAAAGAAAAATTTCTAAAGTGGTCTACAGATGTGAAGTGCCATTTTTAATCTTATTTTTACTCTCTGTCTCTCCCCCAACAAATAAATATAATTAAGAAGTTGGGTGTGGTAGAAAGGATATCTTGAATGAGTTTTGGACACAATAAACCTCTCGAAACCTCAGTTCCCTCATTTATAGAAGGACAATCCTAATGCAATGCTTAGGTCTCACGAATGTTGTAAAAATAAAAAGGATGGCGGCCAGGTGTGATGGCTCATGCCTGTAATTCCAGTGCTTCAGGAGGCCGAGGTGGGCAGATCGTGAGGTCAGGAGTTCGAGACCAGCCTGGTCAAAATGGTGAAACCCCGTCTCTACTAAAAATACAAAAAATTAACCAGGCATGGTGGCACACGCCTGTAGTCCCAGCTATTCAGGAGGCTGAGGCAGAAGAATTGCTTGAACCCAAAAGGCGGAGGTTGCAGTGAGCCAAGATCGTGCCACTGCACTCTAGCCTGGGTGACAGTGTGAGACTCCGTCTCAAAAAAAAAAAGTAAATAAAAATAAAAACATTTAAGGGATGGCATATTGTGAAGAGCCGAGCAGTGAGTCTAGGTACAGTCATGAAGGTCAAGGGAAAGTGACTTGGATACATCTTCCCTATGCTAGAGAGTTCTTGTGATGACAAAAGAGAAATTGTGGGAGTATCACATCTAAGCTCAGAGGGGAAAAAGAAAGAAAGAGAGACGGGGTG
>NW_012109153.1:1170807-1175170 GCF_000951045.1 Mandrillus leucophaeus
AAAAAAAAAAAGAAGAAAGGAAGGCCCACAGTCCCCACTTGGATTCCCACCTGCAAAAACTTTCAGCCAGGGTAAGGAAGTAATTATATTTTGAATGAAGATGGAAGTGTTTGCCAATACATGGGAGTGGACACTTTTCATTACTAAACTGAGACTATGTATGTTAGATACAGACACTGTAGGATCCTAGGAGAGAGTGGTAAAGTGATAGAATTGCCCATGTTTCCATTCAGTAGCAGACAAGCTAAGGCCAGTAAAGAAATTTAAAGGGGCAGAGAAATAAAAACAAAGATCTTTTCTGATTAAATCCCACAATTATATGAATTACAAGCTTAAGGCACCATGCAGCACCAGGGAGATAGTGCAAGACTCCATTTCAAAAGAAAGAAAGAAAGAAAGAAAGAAAATTCTTAAAGCAATTGACTTTACAAAATGTGATTTTATATAAAAAATAAGTTGAGAAATGATTATTTACTTTAGGTATTTATTGACAATATCAAGTTTTATCCACTAAGCAACCCTAATTCATTTAAATTTTATAATTAGTTTAATATGAAAATTTCAGAAATGTCTAGGACCATTTGCCTTAGAAAACAACAGATAATTTCCATACACATTAAAATTTGAGAGCATTGGTCAGTAGCAGTGGCTCCTAATAGCATACTGCTAGTGCAGAAGTCATTCCCCTGCAACCCTTTCCTAAAGAGAAGAAATGTAGCAAAACAGGAAGAGTCTTAGGTACAGTGTAAGCAGCAGAGACGAGTGCTTAGGGGATAGAAATTTGCAGATTGCTCTGGTTTAAACATCAGTAATCTTGAGCAAACTATTTAATCTCTCCAAGCTTCATTTTTTCATCTTAAAAATGAGGATAATTTCTACTTCGTAGGATTGCTGTGAGGATGAAATGAGATAATGTATATGAAACACTTAGCACAGTGCCTGCCATATAGCAAGTTTTAAAGAAATACTACTATTATCATTAACACATTAGTTCTATAGAGAACACTGTAACATACATATAAAACATAATGGGCTAGGAGACAAAGAAAAATTTCTAAAGTGGTCTACAGATGTGAAGTGCCATTTTTAATCTTATTTTTACTCTCTGTCTCTCCCCCAACAAATAAATATAATTAAGAAGTTGGGTGTGGTAGAAAGGATATCTTGAATGAGTTTTGGACACAATAAACCTCTCGAAACCTCAGTTCCCTCATTTATAGAAGGACAATCCTAATGCAATGCTTAGGTCTCACGAATGTTGTAAAAATAAAAAGGATGGCGGCCAGGTGTGATGGCTCATGCCTGTAATTCCAGTGCTTCAGGAGGCCGAGGTGGGCAGATCGTGAGGTCAGGAGTTCGAGACCAGCCTGGTCAAAATGGTGAAACCCCGTCTCTACTAAAAATACAAAAAATTAACCAGGCATGGTGGCACACGCCTGTAGTCCCAGCTATTCAGGAGGCTGAGGCAGAAGAATTGCTTGAACCCAAAAGGCGGAGGTTGCAGTGAGCCAAGATCGTGCCACTGCACTCTAGCCTGGGTGACAGTGTGAGACTCCGTCTCAAAAAAAAAAAGTAAATAAAAATAAAAACATTTAAGGGATGGCATATTGTGAAGAGCCGAGCAGTGAGTCTAGGTACAGTCATGAAGGTCAAGGGAAAGTGACTTGGATACATCTTCCCTATGCTAGAGAGTTCTTGTGATGACAAAAGAGAAATTGTGGGAGTATCACATCTAAGCTCAGAGGGGAAAAAGAAAGAAAGAGAGACGGGGTGAGAGGGAAGGAGGGAAAAAGGAAGGTGCTCTTTCTTTGGAAAAGCAACTTCTTAGAAACAAGATATAAGAATGCTGCAATCAAAATTCCTGCCTACCTCTAGTTTTAGACATGTAATTAAGAATTTTTTTTTAAATCAGCACATAGAGATCAAGAGAAATCAAGTCAGTTATTTATAATGTACAACATTGTGAAATTACAATTCTGAATCATGATCAAGTTTCTGCTCCTGGTTGTTCCAACTACATATAACAATATTCATTAAGACGAACAATCACAAGGCAACAAGTGAACTATTACTGTATAAGTAGCAATTTATTTTTAAAATGCTAAGTATCCTGAAACCTATACATATCTGATATCTTAATACATATGATTGACATCTATATTATTTGTAAAATATGTACTACACATGATAAGGTTTAGTAATACCTTAGGAAAAAACTAAGTACTTACAAATCTTACAAACATTATTTTTCAGTAAATAGGAATTATATTTAATGGTCTAGATTGTAACCTTATTTTACCTACCATCAGACAAATAAGGTTTGATTTAGTCACCTTGTAGTCATTAGAGACATAAAAATGGAAAGAAGTACTGTGAAGGCTGTAGCCCAGCATCACAAAAGGAAGTAACACGACTCCAATCTACTGACAATGTGATCTTGTACATGTCACTGAATCCCATAAATGAAATTATGAGTCACTGTCAAATTGGAACTGAAGGAGCTTAGAGAACTCTTAAGTACAACAGATGAATAAATAAGGCACTCAAACTCACTGTGACTCAGTGAGGCAAGCGTCATCACTAATGATCTCTGAAGCACAAAACTTTGGTAATTCCAGACTTGAACTGGAGGCACCAAAGCCAAAATTTAGAAAAGGCCTTTCTCAGAGGACCCTATTCCTAGATATAGACACCAATTCCAAAATCACACACCATTTCTTTAGACTTTTTCTTCACAGACTGCCAGGTAGAGCAGGGATTGTTTGGGTAACAGCCTTACCTAGGGCAACATACATCTTAGGTACAGATAGGCCCTTCTTCTAAAAGAACTCTGAGCTACATTGCAATTTAAAAGGCCATTGAAATTCAGTGTAACTAGAAGACAAACTTTGGTTTTATTTCAGGATTAAAACAAACAACTTTGTAATAAAATATACCAGTATGAATTTTATGCTTAAAAAAAGGAGGATCCTCACTGTATATGACTATCTGTAACATTTAAATATTTATGCATAAATTTGCATTTTACTGCAACTCATAGAAGATTATTGGTTTATCTAATAAGTAATCAGTGTATTAAGGGGATCTTAAATTGAAGAAAGTAATTAAAAATGGCCAGGCATGCTTAATGAAAATTATTCCATTTTAATATCTCTTCTAATTAATAAGTGTTTTCTAATATTTAAAAGAAGCCAGGTGTTCAGTAAATAAAAATAATGTCTGTGAACCCTAGGTATATTTATATCATCCTGGCTTAGATAGGGTTTTAAGATTGGGAGGGACCTTAAATGTCATCGTTTAATCCCTCAGCATCTCATCTGCCAAATGGTCACCCAATATATGTTTTGATCCTTCCAGTTTCAGGGAGCCCATGGCCTCTCATTTCATCTTCAGAGAACTTGAATTATTAGAATTCATTTCTTCTATTCGGCTAAAATACAACCTACATTTTTAGCTTAGAAAATGAACAAAATGAACAAATAATTTAATGACCAAGGTCTAGATTTAGAGTAACACTTTAATAGGAATAATTTGTTAATTCAATCATGACTGGAGTCATATGGCATAAGACAAACTCTACTACATAGGTGGGACAAATGCCTGTGATGTTATTTTTACCATAAAGCCCCTAGTGGTAACTGACTGTGCTCTTCTTATTCCTCTAAGGCTGACAGTTAGAGCCTACAATGGCCTGTGCCATTACAAGTCCTGAAGAACAACAGTCAGTGAATCCTGTCCTGCCAGAGCCAAAGAGAATAGGGCCTCATTGGATATTACAGTCATGATGCCAATGATCGGAAATTTGTCCTGTCATCCAAAGCCCATGTCTCCCATGACACTAGTGCTCCAAGCTCCAAGCTCGATCCTTTGTCCCACTCTATTCTGGGCTTCAGCTATGGTGTCCACTTTATGTTCAAGCCTCCTTTCTGAACTCTAGGCCATTTGCTTGGAATCCGAATTTATCTACCTCTTGTCAGCTACCTCTCCCTAATGGAGCTGGAACTTAGATCTGTATCCTCAGACACTAGCTAAGGTTCTGGATCTAGCATTTTGTAAACAAGCTACCGTGACTTGACTATAATTATCTACTCTTGTCCAAATACTTCTATAGCTGCATCACTACTTAACATTTTAAGAACTTCTATGATGTTAATAGGAGTTTGCTTCAGATGGACTACTTGCCCTTGAACACTGGAATATGGACTCCTGGCCACACTCCATGGGAGTCAGCACTACTGCCATGTTAATTTTTCTTAGGGGCATCATCAGAGAATAAAAGGTGTCCTGGCCTACATCAGTTTTCCAAGGCTTTTTCTCATTTGGTCCTGACTTACTTCATTTATGTATTACTGAGGTCTCGAAA
>NW_012109153.1:1176750-1182269 GCF_000951045.1 Mandrillus leucophaeus
TATTACACAAATCAGAAAACAAAATGTGGAATAATTAAAATATAGACAAATGTTATAAATTAGGGGCTATGATAAACGAATAATGATGCCCTAAAGAGTTCTACCTCTTCATCCATGGAACCTATGAGTATTTTACCTTAAAGGCAAAAGGGACTTTGCAGGTATGATTAAGTTAAGGATCTTTAGCTGGAGAGATTATTCTGGATTATCCATGTGGATCCAAAGTAATCATGAGTTTTGGAAATTGAAAGAGAGAGGCAAAAGAATGGGCCAGAAAGATCATATGGAAGAAGGGGGAGGAGAAATTTGAAGTGAGGGAGCAACTGGACTTGCCATTGTGGGCTTTGAAGATGGAGGAACAGATCTATGAGCCCAGGAATGTGGATGACCTTAAGAAGCTGGAAACATCCCTCAGACAGTAAACAAGAAAGTGAGGTCTCAGCCCCACCACCACCAGGAACTGAATTCTGCCAGCAACTCAAATGAGCAAGGCAGATTCTCCCCTAGAACTTCCAGACAGAAACACAGCTTGCTGACACCTTGGTTTTAGCCTGGTGAGAGCTAAGACTCTGGACCAGACTTCTGACCTACAGAACTGTAAGATAACAAATCTGTGTCATTTTAATCCACCTCATTTATGGTTCTTGCTTATGGCAACAATAGTAAACTCATATAAGGAGTGGGTTGCTTTACATGCCACACAGAGTTGGGCAGTCTGAGTTACTGAGACAAGTTCATGTGAGGGAGGGTTTAGCGTTTACACACCAGCTGTGTATAGGTTAGTGGGTGAGAGCACAAATACAGGGATCAGGAGCTATTTTCAAGACAACTGGTGAGTGATCCTACTCAAAGAACTACCAAATCCAGTTCTTTATCTTCCTTTTCTCCATCTCTTCTTCATTTCCTTCCCCCACTCTGATTTTCTAACTTATTTAGTAATTTATTTAATAAATCTTGTAAGGCATTAGGGATCCAAGGAAATAATACACAGTATTAGTCTCAAGGAGCTCATAACCTTATAAATGCAACAATGTACCAACAAATTATATTGCACAGCAAAAGACTGACAAAGTACTTTTACCCACATTCTCACTTAACCCTTAAGGCCTCTATCTATGTAGGACATTAAATGTACCGTGGACTCTAGTGTGTTGGGGGGGTAGGGGTGGGGAGGAACTCTGTTCTGCTTTGCTTTAGCTAGTTCAGTACGTAAAGTGTAGACATGGCCACAAATGAGATGTATTTTACCACAAAAGTCAATAATTCAAAATTAAAATATCTTTTAAATGAGATTTGAAATGGATTGAAGAAAATGAAATTAATCTAGAAATGCTATTAGCACTGAGCACTTACTAATCTAAATTCTAAATGAATTTTTTTTATCCTATAAGCTGCCAATACGCAAAACAGCTTTTAAATTTCTCCAAGATTGTGAGTAAAACCCCAACGATCAGGTTGGCAAAAGCCCACGAAGGGACAGCAGTTGCATCCATTACACACCTGCTGTACAGCAGACACTGTGGCGTGCTTTGCTGGCCTTAACCTCACTCACCTCAGAACAGTGCCAGCAGTCACTCATCTCCTAGATAACACTATTGTCATTAAGTGAGGAAATGGATGCCCAGAAAAAGTAAGGGTGCTGACTCAATAAAAGAGAAGTAGTCAAGAAAGAGCAACGATGAACCAATAAAAATGTTATCAGTAGGATACACTGAGCAAAGAAACAAATCAGTTAAAGGTACACCATATGCTATATTAATACTCTATTACTGCTGTAACAAATTGTCACAAACTTTGTGGCTTAAAATAATACAAATCTGATGTCTTACAGTTCTGGATATAAGAAGTCCAATACTGGCAGGGTTGGTTCCTTCTGGAGGCTGTATGGTAAAATTTGTTTCCATCCTTTTGCAGTTTCTTCAGGATGCCTGCCTTCCTTGGCTCATAGTCCCTGCCTCTGTCTTCAAATTCAGCACAGTAGCACCTCCTTTCTCTGATTCTTTCCTGCCTACCTTTTAAAAAGACCCTTGAGATTACACAAGTCCCACCCAGAAAATCCAGAATAATTTTCCATTTCAAAATTCTTAATCATATCTCCTAAGTCCCTTTTGCCATAGAGTATTCCCCCTCTTATTCTCAAGG
Source organism: Mandrillus leucophaeus (assembly GCF_000951045.1). Classification (NCBI taxonomy): domain Eukaryota; kingdom Metazoa; phylum Chordata; class Mammalia; order Primates; family Cercopithecidae; genus Mandrillus; species Mandrillus leucophaeus. The sequence continues at coordinate 1,178,893 of NW_012109153.1, forward strand.
GAGATAAGACCCCCAGTGAATGCCTGAAACCAAGGAAAATAATGAACCCTATATATACTCTGTTTTTTCCTATACATACATACCCATAATAAAATTTATAAATTAGGCAAAGTAAGAAATTAACAACAATAACTAATGATAAAACAGAATAATTTTAACAATATGCTAGCATCAGTACTCTTGCAACGTTGGGGACATTGTTAAGTAAACTAAGGGTTACTTGACCACAAGCCCTGCAATACCTCACCAGTAGATCTGATAATGGAGACAGTTACTAAGTGACTAATGGGCCTGTAGTGTCTATCGCATGGGTTCACTGGACAAATGGATGATTCACACCCAGGTGGAACAGAGTAGGACACTGTGGTATGGTGACAGATTTCATCACACTAATCAGAACAGCATTTAAACTTACAAATTACTTATTTCTGGAGTTTTTCACTTAATATTTTCAGACTGTGATTCATCACGGATAACTGAAACTATGGAAAGTAAAACTTCAGATAAGGGAGGATTACTGTATAAGTAACATATTCACAGGCTCTGAGAGTTATGAAGTGGAAATTTTCGTGGGAGGGGGACACTCAGTTTACCCCACAAAGGAAGACAGAGTTGAGCTAAGAACAAGGAAGTACAGAACAGAAATGGCAATCAGAAGAAACTAGGCTGGGTCAAAAACTTGTTGAAATGCCTAAGCACGTCTGAGAGGATTATTGTCTCCAAAATACAGTCTATGATACAATATATGTAGTTGTTAGAATTTAGTGAGCTTTCCATGTAGAGGTGAGTAAATGAAGGCTGGTGAAGCAATACATCTACACTTACTTTTTTATTTTTTTTGAGACGGAGTCTCGCTGTGTCACCCAGGTTGGAGTACAATGGCGCAATCTCAGCTCACTGCAACCTCCCCAGCATCCTGGGTTCAAGTGATTCTCCTGCCTCAGCCTCCTGAGTAGCTGGGATTCTAGGCGCCTGTCACCATGCCCAACTAATTTTTGTATTTTTAGTAGAGACGGGGTTTCTCCATGTTGGCCAGGCTAGTCTCGAACTCCTGACCTCAGGTGGTCTGCCCACCTAGGCCTCCCAAATTGCTGGGATTACAGGCGTGAGCCACTGCACCCAGCCACATCTACGCTCACTTTTAAAAGGCATCTGACTGGAGCTCTCACTGTAAAAGGAACAAATCCAGAGGCAGGACCTAAAAACTCAAGCTAGGTCAAGGATAACACAGTCTCTCTCCAAAGCTAGGGCAAAAGCAGTGTATTCAACAGGCCTAGACACAAGTCTCCCAACCATTGGCATTCATACAGCTGCTCATTAACTGGTTTCAAATTTATCTTAGGCCATTAGTAGAAGATTTTTCTCCTAAATAATTACCTTAAAAGCTCTAAGTATCTCCTAAGGGAAGAACCCTAGAGCTAGCTGTCTCAGCACTATAAAATAAAATAATCAGGAGAAGTAAGAACTACTGATGGCTCATAAAAGCTTTGAGTTACCTGAATTCTCAAGGCCATGCCATTTATAAGGTCTAAGAGGCTTAGCAGGCTATTGCTATGAAATGTAAGTTTAAAAAACAAAACATCATCTGTGTCTGAGACAGAGGAACTTAGGTTCAGGGCCCAGGTATATGGCACAAGGAAAGGATCCCTCTCCATCTCTCACACTCTATTACCACAGGTACCTAACTGGTCTCTTTGTCTTCAGTCTAGCCTCACTGAATTCATCTGCCTCAATGCCAAGGTTATCTTTCTGGAACACACATCTGATCAGCTTGCTTTCCATCTTAATATCTGATAATCCTCACAATATGTAGAATAAAGCACGTACTGTTTGGTGTAACACATGAAGTTCTAAAAATGAGGCTTTTAGCTACCTTTATAATTTTATCTCCTACTTCTCCTTTCCATGTGTTAAAAAAACACTTTTGTCCAAATGGATGTCTACTTAAGACACTTCTCACTTTTAACTATCATTTTATATGCTACCCCATTGGCCTGAACAAAGGACCTATTCATTCAATGGCTATCCAATTCAAATGCCAATCACTCAGCAAGGCCTTCTGAAACTAGTTCAGTAAAGTTTTAAGTTCTCTCCATGCTGTGCTCTCATTGCTAACATAGAGGCATAGACAAAAGGTTGTCAGTGTATTGCAAACTTGAACCCAAGCCATGCCAATATTACTTTCTAAGGTGTTCCCATCGGGACAGACCATAGCAGGGGCCTCTAGGAAAGTTGTTCTCTGTATGTGACACCCATGAGAATCAACTATAAAACTTTGTAAAAGAAAATACAATTCCAAAAACTCACCCCAGAATTAAAATCTATGGTTGTAGACCTAGAAGGCTTGCAGGTTTTTAATGGACTTCATAGTTGGTTTTGATGAAGAGGAATAAATGAAGATCCTCAACCAGGATCATGTTAGAACATCACTGGTAACTGGGAGTGTGGACTCAAAAGAAAGTCTAAGCTAGAGCTAAGCAGGAAGGCAGGGTCATAGCTATGTGGGTTGGCATCCAGGGCAGCAGAAGGCTGTAGTCAAGAAGTCAAAGTGAAAGCTCTTCTATTTGGATCAAGAGAACATCAAAATTGGAGGAAAGCTGTGACTCAGTGAGGAACCCAGTTAGGAATACTGGGCCTACCTTAGACACACTGAAAAACAAGACAAATTGTAGAACTCACCAAATGGAGGTTTCCCAAACAGCAACATTGCATCATCAGGAAACTTGTCAGAAAAGCATCTCAGGCCCCATCTCAAACCTACTGAATAAGAGTCTGCATTGTAAAGACATCCAAGGTGATTCAAAGTCCACATTAATGTTTGAGAAGCAGCCAAGCCAAGTTCTGGATGATGCCAATGCTGCTGGTCTCTGGATTGCACCATGAGGAGCAAGAGTCCTGACCAACAACTGAGCCAGGCAGAAGAAATTCAAGTATTACCACTGTGAGTAGTTTGAGGACAAGAACCTCTTTCAGTCTACCTTCTTTCAGTCTTAGAGAAGGCCTTGGAAACTTAAAATGTAGTCTATTCACTGCAAATTGAGGACCTAAAGCTGGTTCAATTCCAACTTCCACTCACCAGCTCTGTTGTGCTGTCAAGTTACTTAACTTCTTTAGGCTTCAATTTCTCACCTGGAATATGGGGATACTGCCTCTCAAGAATGACAGGAAGTTATCATGTTATTTTTGCTAGCATTATAAGTGTTCAGTAGGTGCTGAAAAAATAATTAATGGATAGCCAATTTAAAAAAAAAAAACAAAAAAAAAAACTTTTTTGAGACAGAGTCTTGCTCTGTTGCCTAGACTGGAGTACAGTGGCACAACAGGCTCACTGCAGCCTCTACTTCCCAGATTCAAGCAATTCTCCTGCCTCAGCCTCC
>NW_012109153.1:1183304-1187280 GCF_000951045.1 Mandrillus leucophaeus
GTCAAAGCCAGGTGACCTGCTCAGCTGCTTAGTATCCTAATTCTGCTCCAACCAAACATCATTTCCAAAGAATATGTTCTAAGTATCACACAGGCAACAGTTTCCTAAACATTTATGGAAAAAATATTTTTGGGGGGGTTTTTTGAAGTAACTTTTTAGTTCTAGAAATTAGAAGTCACATTTGGAGATGTGACTTAAATTTTTTAATTCTGAATTTTTCAAATGTATGGTAAAACGTAACTTTCAGAAATTTGACCCTTCATTATTTACTAAACATTATATTTGCTTATAAGACTTCTCAGCTCAACTTTCTTGTAGATAATGCTCTAACCTACAAAAGGTATTTTTTACCAAGTATTGCTGTGTATTCCAATGTTGGATACCAATTTTTACTAAGGATTCTAACTCCTGGATTTTGAAAATGAGCACAAATCTTAGACTGATAAATGATAAAGCAGTGAGATTTTATTAGTAAATATTAATATTTAAGTTCTCAAAAATACCCTATATGTCTACCATAACAGTATGTTCTTCTTTTAAAAAATCACTTAAAGATTTCAAGTTACTTACTAAACTTTAGAAATGATACTGTGACATGTTTTCTGAAACCTAGTATACATTTTTAAAGTACTACTAATGGGCTGGGTAATCCATTAAAGTTACATAATTATGACAGAACAACCTTAGCATCATTAAGGAAAAACTGACAACTCCAAACTGACAAGTGTAAGAAATTCCAAAGTTGCACTGACAATTCCGATCTACTTCCTTTCATGCCCAGATTTACTTAATATCTCATTTGATTTTCAAACCTTCCCTCAGAAGCAATTGGAACAAAACCATGAGCAAGCTCAATCTCCATTTGGGCATGTAACCCTTTTACAAACACAATTACAGCCAAACACTATTGTAACCTGATTTGCATTTGCACTAACTAAGTTACAAAGCACATTGAGGATGCCTGCTATGCATACTACAGACTTGTTAGGAGGATATATTGCAGGGCTTCTGTGAACACTAATTAAAAAGGTTTTATCTTTCCCCTCTGGTCCACTGAAATTGTTCAAATGCCTTGCCTGCTACAACTTTGTTCAAAAACAGTTTTCAAACATGTGATCAGAGCTAGGCAACTATTTCAGGTGGCATGATTCTGTTTCCACGGTGGACAAGGCCCTAGAGACAAAGTTTCAGTCTAAACTTTGAGCTTCCTTTCCTTTGTTATTTTGTGTTGCAACCTTAGTATTATCCAACTGTGGACTTTTATCTGTGAATATCTAAATCCTGTCTTGTGGAAAACTAATTACTGAACCACTGAGAGCTTCATAATGTCCTGCATTTAAGTCCTGAGCATCATACATAATGCATAGGCAGCAGTCTCTGCACTCTGATTACAGAACACTGTCATTAAGTGAGCAAATTAAAGATGTGAATAATTCACTGGCTGAGCTTATTGTCAGTGCTGCATTGTGAAATTAGAATTTCTAATAAGTACTGCAATTTTTTTAACCCAATTAACACAGAGAACATCTTGAGACTGATTAGTACAATAAAAATTATTACCTTATTCTTTTGCTTCACAACAGCCAAATTAAATACTGTACTTAATTATGCAGCATTCATTCCTTCTTTGCTTAAAAAAAAAAAAAAAAAAAACCCTATCATTTTAATAAGAGTTCTAATATTTGTATGTGAGCTAAAAATACAACACATGCATCTGTAGCTCACTGTCTTTTTACAAAGTTTTTTTAAGAGTCTGAACATCAGTATTATCACCAGTGGTGGATTATAATGACACTAGTCTATTCTTAAACCAAATATTTTTCCTAAAAAACAAACAGCATACACAGAATTGACAAAGTAACTAACCTCCCCAAATTGACTTGAATCTATTACACCTCTGCTTTTTCTTGGCTTTTTAGATACACATGAACACAGATTTGCCCCCACTATACTGTTTGTGGTTGAGGCTGAAACATATATTTAAGAAAATTAATTGATTAGGAAAAAAGCAAGTATCTAAAACAGTGGGTCTTACCTCAGATGTTCATTTAGCACACAGGGATCTGTCTGACTCCTGCCAGGCAAGTGGGAAAGTCCAGTTTATGCTCGGCATGGTGATCCTACGCAGAGAGTGTCTGCTGCCATGTTAAATAAAGAAAATGATCATTTAAACCGGGGCTTTTGTCTCCCAATATTTCCTCCTGCTGCCCCTTTCGCATCAAAGCCCAGAAAGGCAGGCACATCTGGCGGCAGTCCCTGCCCCTGACCGCAGCTGCCTCTGGAGAGCTCCCCCCTTCCTTTCCAGCTCCTCTGCATCCCTTGCTGGGCAACTTCAGCCCCCTAAAATGGGGGAAAGAAACGATGACATTGCAGGCAGAATATGAGATTGTTCAGCCTCTGCAGCCACCTCCTTCCTGTCTAGATATTTTATGGGAAGGGAACGAGAAGGGGGAAACAGCGAAGGTGCTCTGAAAATCAGTCATACACAATGCAATAGGGAGATGGAGAGGAGGGAAAGGAGAATGAGAAAGAGAGAGTGTGTGTGTGTGTGTAAGGGGGGTGGCTGTCAGTGCAGATAAATCTGCATATGGAAATTAGGGTTATCCTGGGTACAGTTTTATTTAACTATGATCTACTGTTTTTTTAATTAGACCAAATTTTAGCAAAGGAAAGGAAGAAAGAGTCTTGAAACCAGAGAGCAACTTCTAATTCAATGGACAAAATTTCAGAGCAACTGCAAATAGCAGATCCAAAAGTTGTAGAATAAAGAAAAGGAACAAAAAAAGGACACTTCTCCCCTTGTTTTGTTTAATAAACAAGAAGAAAGACTCCATCCTCACAAACACCAAAAATTAATAAATAAATTAAATAAAAGGAAATTACTAAGAGAATGGTAAGGAATTTAAAGAAAGGAAAAAAACCTCTTTCATAATCTGCATAAATTTCCTCTTAAAATGCTACAACAATCAAGATAAAGGAATTTTCAAAAGAATATATACATAAACATATATATACATATATATATAATTGGGGTTACATGTGGAAATTAGTAACAATACATTCTGACATTTTAATATTAGAGATGTAGCTTATTTTTCTCTCCCTTACAGAACTCCTGTTTTGCAGCCCTAACCCATGGCAACATACTATGATCACATACCATAATCATTTGAGGAAGTCACAATACCAGCCAACTAGCCTTGTGGGATGCTGAGAGTAAAACAATGAGACAGAATGACTAAAAGACTCCTGGAGGTTGGCTGGTGTGTCCAGCAATGGGTACTCTACCAGAGGTACTGCCAGGATAGTGATCTGACCGGAAGGAACTGTGAATTAATTCCATAAGCTATAAGTGGTGAATTTGTTGACACAGACTAATATTAGTTCACTTGTAAAACATTTATTGAACACCCATCACTGCAAACATTGTGCTAGAAAGCAGATGTGCTAGAAATAAGATGAACACTGCATGGTTCCTGCTCTCAAGAACCCAGAATGCAATGGGAAAAAATAAATTTAAAATGAAGTGGTATTGCACGTTTATAAACAAAGAAAGTAGTTGAGATAGTCTTGACTTAAGCACTGTGGGCACATGTCAGTACCCTTGTAACTTTCCATCCACATGCACAGCTGGGTCTTTCAAGACCAGCTCAAGCACCCTAAGCAAGTTATTTTGTCCCTTTGAACCTTAGTTTCTTCAGCTGTAAAGTGACAATAATACCTGCTTTTTAAGGTTGGAATTATAAGAAATAATGAAAGTAAAACATTACCTTATGTCTGGCTTGTGATAATTGCTCAATAAAACTGAGAATTGCAAATCAATTCTCAGTTCATATGGTACTTTCTCTGGCAAACCTCCTCTGAATCCTTCAGCAATATCTGCTGACAGGTTCAGAGGCTTCTTCTGGAATTCTCCCACTGCTCTCCATTATATTATCTTAATGTAATTTTCAGCAGGTCTATCTCTATAGCAGTG
>NW_012109153.1:1187330-1189748 GCF_000951045.1 Mandrillus leucophaeus
AAAAGGAAATTACTAAGAGAATGGTAAGGAATTTAAAGAAAGGAAAAAAACCTCTTTCATAATCTGCATAAATTTCCTCTTAAAATGCTACAACAATCAAGATAAAGGAATTTTCAAAAGAATATATACATAAACATATATATACATATATATATAATTGGGGTTACATGTGGAAATTAGTAACAATACATTCTGACATTTTAATATTAGAGATGTAGCTTATTTTTCTCTCCCTTACAGAACTCCTGTTTTGCAGCCCTAACCCATGGCAACATACTATGATCACATACCATAATCATTTGAGGAAGTCACAATACCAGCCAACTAGCCTTGTGGGATGCTGAGAGTAAAACAATGAGACAGAATGACTAAAAGACTCCTGGAGGTTGGCTGGTGTGTCCAGCAATGGGTACTCTACCAGAGGTACTGCCAGGATAGTGATCTGACCGGAAGGAACTGTGAATTAATTCCATAAGCTATAAGTGGTGAATTTGTTGACACAGACTAATATTAGTTCACTTGTAAAACATTTATTGAACACCCATCACTGCAAACATTGTGCTAGAAAGCAGATGTGCTAGAAATAAGATGAACACTGCATGGTTCCTGCTCTCAAGAACCCAGAATGCAATGGGAAAAAATAAATTTAAAATGAAGTGGTATTGCACGTTTATAAACAAAGAAAGTAGTTGAGATAGTCTTGACTTAAGCACTGTGGGCACATGTCAGTACCCTTGTAACTTTCCATCCACATGCACAGCTGGGTCTTTCAAGACCAGCTCAAGCACCCTAAGCAAGTTATTTTGTCCCTTTGAACCTTAGTTTCTTCAGCTGTAAAGTGACAATAATACCTGCTTTTTAAGGTTGGAATTATAAGAAATAATGAAAGTAAAACATTACCTTATGTCTGGCTTGTGATAATTGCTCAATAAAACTGAGAATTGCAAATCAATTCTCAGTTCATATGGTACTTTCTCTGGCAAACCTCCTCTGAATCCTTCAGCAATATCTGCTGACAGGTTCAGAGGCTTCTTCTGGAATTCTCCCACTGCTCTCCATTATATTATCTTAATGTAATTTTCAGCAGGTCTATCTCTATAGCAGTGGTTCTCAACTTGGGGCCATTTTGCCTTCCAGGAGACATCTGACAATGTCTGGAAACATCACTGATTTTCATGACTACAGGAGAAAGGTTGCTACTAGCATGTAATAAGCAGAGGCCAAGGAAGCTGTTAAACACTCCACAAATTTTGGCTTCTAAAAAAAGGAACTTAGGGGTCCTTAGATGAAAGGTTGACTCTAGGACTGGGGCAGAAAATATACAAAGTGGGCCTGGAGCATCTTGTAGTGCTAGAAAATAGGAAGTGCTCAGAATACAAAACAAAACCCACATTGTTAGGGGTATGTCAAAGGGATACAGGAACCATCAGAAAGAGCTCCTGATGTCTAAAACTAGAACTATTTAAACAACAAAATACACAAAGGAGTATTGGGTTATAACTCAAAGTATAATATAAATACCATGAGTCTATATTAATGTAAGTAAATTATTGAAAAATAACTAATAAGAGGAGAAGAAACAAATCTTCCTTGCCAAATAATTCCAAAAGATTTATATAAATAACCTCCCTTAAGGAGAGGGAGTATAATTCTCCCCTCCTCAAGTGTGGGCTGATTTACTGACTTCCACAGTAGAAGGTGGGAGGGGAGTTTCATGGGGGAGTAACTTTACAGAGGAAACCTAGCAAACACTACCTCAGCCAGGTAGTCAGAAGTTACATCAACAATGGTAAGTCATATTGATAGTGTGTATGCCCTAACCCCAATCTAATCATGAGAAAAGCATCAGACAAATTCCAATAGAGAGGCATTTGATAAAACATCTGACCAGGGCTTCTCAGAACTGCCAAGGAGCCAGGTGTGGTGGTTCATACCTATAATCTCAGCACTTTGGGAGGCCGAGGCAGGAGGTTCACTTGAGCCCAGGAGTTCAAGACTGACCTGGGCAACACGGCAAAACCCTGTCTCTACAAAAAATATAAAACTTAGTGAGGCATGGTTGCTCACACTGCTGCTTACTTGGGAGGCTGAGATGGGAAAATCACTTGAACCCAGGAGGTCGAGGCTGCAGTAAGCAGTGATCGCACCACTGCACTATAGCCTGGGTGATAGAGCAAGACTCTATCTCTAAAAAAAACAAAACCTGGCCAGGTGCGGCGGCTCATGCCTGTAATCCCAGCACTTTGGGAGGACAAGGCGGGTGGATCACGAGGTCAAGAGATGGAGACCATCCTGGCCAACATGCTGAAACCCTGTCTCTACTAAAAATACACAAATAAGCTGCGTGTGGTGGCGTGCACCTGTAATCCCAGCTACTTGGGAGGCTGAAGCAGGAGAATTGCTTGAATCCAGGAGCCA
>NW_012109153.1:1190083-1192619 GCF_000951045.1 Mandrillus leucophaeus
TTGTAGTTAATAATAATATGTCAACTGATTGGCTCTTTAATTGTAATATATGTACCATATCAATGTAAGATGTTAATAATAGGGGAAACTGGATGTAGGGTATATGTGAACTGTACTATCTTTGCAATGTTTTTATAAATCCAGAACTACTCTAAAAATAAAATGTATTTAATAAAAAGAGTCACTAGTGCAAAAGTTAAAAACCCCTGCCCTCCACAATACTATAAGCTTCTTAAAGACAGAGTCTTTGTGGTTTTATTGTATATGTGTATAGGCTCACTTTGGTCATTAGTCCTCAAAGATGGCCCTTCAATGAACCATGCTTCTCAGAATTCATACTCTTGTGTATTCCCCGCCACTTGAATCTGGCTTGGTCCTTTGTGACTTGCTTTTGACTAACAGAGTGCAGTAGAAGTGACACTGTGTGACTCCTGAGCCAAAGTAAGAAGCCTTGTAGTTTCCACATAGGTCTCATTCTGGGAAAGCCAGCCATCATGTAAGAAGTGTGAACACATTGAAATCTCCATACTATTAAAGAGCCGAGCTACCACAAGGAGATGACCATGGAGAGGAGAGAAAGAGAGGGGATGGGGAGGGGGAGAGAGAGAGAGAGAGAGAGAGAGAGAGAGACAGAGAGAGAGAGACACATACAGAGAGAGAGAAAGGGAGACAGAGAGAGAGAGAGAGAGAGAGATCCACCTAGTCCTCAGCTGCTGTTCCATCACTCCATTCCACCTAAACATGTGAGTGAAGAAACCACATTTGACATTCAGCACAGTGAGGCCTACAGATGACTTTATCTCCAGCCTCTCTTTGTCTGCAATAGCATGATAGAGACAAGCAAGAACTACTCAGATGAGCCCAAGTTACCCACCAGACCATAATAAAACATAACAAATGGTTGGTTTAAGACACTAGGTGGAGAGATGGCTTGTTATGGAGTAACAGATAACTGGAAAACTCACTCAGTGCCTTTTACTTGTTGGGTATTCCCCCAAAATAACAAAGGGGCTTCTGTACCATAGAGAAAACGTAATGGCGGAATTTCTTATAACGTTTTAGATAATTACCATTTAAAAATTCTATTAGTTGCTAAATTCAGTAAGATGATGGTTTTTGCAGTTGGGTATAATAAAGGTAAAAAAGGATATGTGCCTAATATATAACACAGTGAGCCTGAGCGGCAGTGGAAGGAGGGAAGAGTAGGTGGAAAGCAACAGATTAGCTCTGGGTTACTTTGGCTATATTAAAATATGTATTTTCTACTTTAATATATTCACAATGATTTTCAGGTTAATTGAATGCCAGGCACTAGTCTTTAGACCCTTTACACAGTATCAGCCTCACAAAAATTGGATGAAGTGAATACTACTTTAATTTAACAGATACGAAAACTGTGTCTCAGTGTGACTAAATTACTTGCCAATCCAACTAGTCCATGTGATCAAGATTTGAACCTTGGCGATATGACTCCAGAGCCCAGTTTCTTAGCACAGCATAGTAGAAAAGATAAACATAAATAAAATAATCATACAAAAATGTGTATAATTACAAACTGTGATAAGCGCCATAGAGCAAAGTTCAGGATCCCATGATTATAGATGCCTGACCCAGTCTGGGAGTTTGGGAAGGCTGTTGAGAGGCAGAGTTTGAGGGAGACACCTGGGTTAATAGGACCAGATGCTAGGTTGATAACTGGCCCATGAACCAGAAAAGAGCAGAGGTGAGAATGGGCATATGATTGGCTGTTGGTCAAGTGTGTTTCTGACAACTGAGATTTGTAAGGCCCCCAGATATAACTTTTCTGGGAGTTACCAGTTTGGTGAAAATGGAGTGTCACATTCTGGAGGAGTCAGTGGAGAGTCACTAGGGGAGAAGAAAAGAGAACTTAGTTATGCTTCCTTTTTTTTAGAAAAAAATCTTCAAAAGTTGTCCAAGCTAGTTATCTCCATTTCCCCTCTTCCTATCCCTCCTTGACACACTCCCTCAAGCTTCTGCCCCTATCATTCCTTGAAAATGCTTAGCCACCAATGACCTTCATACCGTCAAATCTATTGGTCAATTCTCAGTCATCATTTTTTCAAGCTATCAACAGTATTTGACAGAGCTGATCATTCCTTCTTGAAACAATGCATATGATTTGTTTACTGATTGATTGATTTAGAGACAGGGTTTCACTCTGTCACCCATGGAGTGCAGTGGTGTGATCATAGCTCACTGCAGCCTCAATCTTCTGGGCTCAAGGGATCCTCCAGCCTCAGCCTCCTGAGTAGCTGGTGTTGTAGGTATGCACCGCCATGCCCATATATTTAAAAAATTTTTCTTACACATGGGTTCTCACTTTGTTGCCCAGGCTGTTTTCAAACTCCTGGGTTGAAGTGATTCTCCTACCTTGGCCTCCCAAAGTGTTAGAATTACAGGCGTGAGCCACCATGCCCAGTCTAGTTTCTATGTTTGGCTTCCCACACACAATACTGTCTTGATTTACCTCCTACTACATGGGCAAGTCCTCTCTTTTGTCTTTTTTTTTTTTTTT